>NC_089588.1:125237496-125537496 GCF_019320115.1 Miscanthus floridulus
TTGTACTGTACGTGTTGCCTGCTATCCAGGATGCACACAACCTGCACAACCTGAGATCCTGAATATAATAGAGATGATGCTAACTTGTAATAAAGCACGCTACTTTCATGCAAAAAAAAGGAGAGGCTATGCATGATGGAAAGAAAAATGCAACATGTATGCATCTGAAATGCATACATGTATGTGTCATGCATATTCTGAACCTCTCAAAAGGTTTTATTTGTTCTTCTAAGGAGTAGTTCAGTAACCTACTTTTAATCTGTTCAACTCTAACTAGTCAAGTCTATATATACTCAAAGTCATGCATATTTTAAACCTCTCCTTTTTAAATTTTTCTCTTGAAAATTAGTTCTGTAACCTACTTCCAATTAATTTGTTCAACGTTAGCTCATTAATTAAATATTCAAAGTCAAACTGAAAAGAGAATCTACCAGAAATGGAAGCGAAATAATTATAGCAAATCATCCTCTTCTTCCACGGTTCTATACCTTGCAGCAACGTGCCAGTGGATGATTAAGAAACTCCATTGACCCAGAGAACCCCACGACCGCCTTGTCACTCTCCTCCTCAGCCGCCGGCGCCGGCGCCGCCACCACCGCCTTCATCACCATCTCTCCAGCACCCTCCGGCAGCTCCTCCATGAGTCCGGTGTAGAACCCCCACATGACCTTCATCTCCCTGGCAACCACCGCCTCCACCCCGAGGTACTCCCGGAGGAACCCGTCGACCATGACCCTGGGCAAGGCAGTCACGCAGACCGCCCTGATCCCCGCCGCGCGCACGGCCTCGAACGCTTCCGCCGCCACGTCCTCCATGAGCCACTTGGGCAGCACGGCGCGGCCGGCGCGGAACTGCCCCGCGCGCAGGCCGCAGAACGACACCGCCGCCATGGCCCTGACGGCCGCGCCGCGGGGCATGAGCAGGCGGATGAGCGGGCACAGCAGGAGCAGCAGCAGACCGCGCAGGAAGCCGCCGGCCTCGAGCGCCACCAACATGAAGTACGGGAACAGGTCTCCAGAGCGCAGCAGCGCGGTGTCGACGTCTACTACGAGGGCGGCCGTCGTGGTCCGTGCGTCCAGCGTCGGAGGGCCGGCGCCGCGGTGCACCACCGGCGGGGTTGATGACCTGCCGGAGTAGTGAGGTGGCGGCCGGCGGCCGTGGAGGAGGAGGGAGAGCATGGCCGAGAAGAGCTTGTGAGCGAGGAGGAGCCTCTTCTTGGCCATGGCGGACGAAGGGCAGTACGTACGTAGAAGGTTGGTGCCTGGCTACACGATGAGTTATTGTGGGGGTGTGTTTGTAGTAACAAGTTGGTGAGATGAAATGCAAATGTTTGGGAGTGCCCGGCTGGTGCGTGTCAGCTTGTGTAGGGATGCCAATGCCATGGTCCAGGACCCGACTTATATAGACGGATAGATGGACAACTCGGCCGATTGGCCGGTGTTGGGCATGGTGTTGGTCATGTATGCATGTGTATGGGCCGGCGGCTATTAGGCTACCTAGATGGCATGTCAAAGTCGTGCACTCATTGCTGCTTTTTCCGTGACTGGTTGCAAACTTGCAATGGCGAGGATGGAGATGAGACAGGAGAAGAGAGTAGAGACATGCACAGCAGGATGTGAACGGGAATGCATGGGGTGCAAAGTGCAGTGCCGGGTTCTTGTGGAAGAAACAAGAAAGCGACGGACGAAGATCCAAGGCCTGTCGCGGTGGCGTCTTTGCAAAACAGTTACAGTTAGGTTTTTAACGACAGTAGCGCGTGGAAAGATGCATGTAATATTCTCAGGGAGTAGTGCATTTAATTTAATCTGTCCACGCAGCCGATCGCGCGCCTCTCTACTCTGCATGAGGTCAAATCTCTTGGTAAAATTTGTCCAAAATGCATATAGAAAAACTTCCAGAGGATTTGTAGAAACCCAATCGTTTATTCCAAAGAGTTCCATTGGAAATTTTCGTATAGGCGTGGTCAAACTTGCTATTTTTTTCTTTTGAAAAAATAGTTCAGTTATTAAAAACTTGAATATGTTCTCTTATATGAGATGGGGCGACATCGATGCAGTCTCTGTCTGTCTATCTGCAGGTAAGCTAGAAGAAGAAGAAAAGGTAGCCTGCGGACGTGGCGACGCCGAGAGTTCCTCCGCGATTTGCGTGCCGCGTTGGAAAAGAAAAGCCTGGCGGCACGCACGAATGCTGCCAAAGTGGCAGGTTCCTTCTCGGCCGATTTGGAGAGAAGATCATCGTCGATCAGAAGGAAAAATGCACGCAGGATTGCATCGAGCAGAGGAACTTTCAAGCTAGTAGTTCAGGCTGAATTCCGTAAGTTTCTAGCTAAATATAGGAATCATCCGGGCTTCTTAAAAACTTCAGGCTCCGCTAATGCCTGCTGCGTTCGACGGTTGGATACACTTGAATTTTATTTCATTCATCTCCTGACAAAATATATACTGTATGGTCAAAAAAGCTGCCTGCATCTCGGTGTCAAGTTCCATGCTATATATACCAAATAAATCTACCGCGTAACTGGTTGCATGCATGCATTTCGTTGTCAGGTGCCGTGCCAGCTTCTTTCTAGCTTGAAACAAAATCACGTTTCAGCGTCAGGGCCCATGCAGTGATGAGCGCGTACTATACGCACGGGCACGGCACAGGTTTGGCCAAAGCAGCTAGCGTATTGGTAGCTTTCTCCGATTGCTCCATGTCTGTAATCTATGAACTGGGGTTTGACAAGTCATCTGTCTGTCACGCTCGTACTTGTACGTATGTGTAGCGTGTACGTAGCTGCATGCCTGCCATCCGGTACATACGTACGGCCGATATACGTCGATCGTTTAGACTTCCACGGGGACACAGCCCCGCCACGTGGCCAAGCTAGGCAGTCACCCGGCTGGCCGGTTCGACCGACCGAGGCGAGGGGGCCTGCTCTGGGTTGGACGCTGAATAAGCTACTGCTAGTTAGCTTCTCTCCAGGTCCTGCTCGTGTCCGTGCAATGGGATCTGCATGTTTTGGCCCTTCCTGTTCCTTTGTTGGACGGCGGCGTTTCCTCCTCGCCTGTCGCCTCCATCACCGTACGTATACACTTAGCTTGGTCGTCAATAATTCTAACACCGCCCCAGAGATTGTGCTAGGATTGCATGCGTTGCTTTCGTCGTCACTGTGTTGGTTGGTTGTTCTTCCTCTCCCGCCCGCCTCCCGTCAATTCGGAGATCGAGGTCGCTTGGATGATAAGCCAGACTGAAAAGCACTATTTACTGATTTGTTGTGAGAGAAAAATACTATTCATTCGTTAAAAAAGTACAGCTCAAAAGGCAAGTGAACATGGCCATAGTCGTCAATGTCGTGTACGTTTACACTCTTCTTGTTGGACCGACATGTACGCCAGCGGTTAGTTTTCCCTGCACTGCACTGCACCTTTTTCAGCTGGGCAATGCAAGCGGGTACTGTACTGTACGTGGTGAAGATATATTGAAACGGCGTGGCTTGCAAGATCTCGATGCATGGAGAGCCTGAAACACTGTCTGAAACCAGCGCTGGCTGCGGAGCCTTTAAGCCCTGTTGCTGCAAGTAAACGTAGTTCAGCCTCAGATGGACGTGCACTTGCCTTTGGGTTCGTTTATATTGCGATGCGAACGTGTCCATATGATTATTCTTGTGTTGTGTGCCGCAGGGCGCTGGTGGATGAAGACACGAGTGCATGCAGCCAAACAAAGCTGCACATGCAGTTGCATCTGTTAAAGTCAATCACTCGGTTCTGGAGAAACGGACTGGACGGCGGTGGATGTGGATGCGACGCAAGCCTGCACCGATGCGCAGACACATACACATACATACGCGTGTACGGTGGAGTGGTGGTGAGAACACGCATGGCCGCGTCCACGTATAAGCAAAGCTGCCTGCCCCAAGAAGGAACAAAAGTTGGGGAAATAACAGGGTGAGGTAAAGAGAGGTTTAGGCCTTGTTTAGTTTCTCCCCTAAAGTTTACTCTCTATCCTATCGAATGTCTGGACACATATGCATGGTGTATTAAATATAGACTAAAAAATAACTATTTGCATAGTTTGCGACTAATTTGCGAAACGAATCTTTTAAGTCTAATTAGTTCATGATTTGACAATGTGGTGCTACAACAACACATGTGCTAATAACGGATTAATTAGGCTTAATAAATTCATCTCGCGGATTAGTGACAGATTCTATAATTTATTTTTTTATTAGTATCCGAACACTCCATACGACATCCCACGTAACACCACAAAACTTTACACCATTGATTCAAACAAGGCTTTATCCTAAGACAGATGCAGTTAGCATCTACTATACGACTGCTAGTAAGCAGCAGGTTGTCATGAGTTGAGTTGAGGTCATCAGCAGGCGGCCGGCGTTTACGTTGCGGGCGAATGGGACGCGTGGTTGCCGCCGTCCTCGAGCGTGACCTAACTTTGTCTTCCTCCGGCCGGTCAATTCAAAGCGTGCTCCGATCCATTGTCATTGTCCTAGGTTCCTGCCACCTTTTTATTTCGTTTGAAGCTAAGCTAGCCGACCAGCCGAGCAGAAACACCAGAGAGAATCAACCGAAAAGATAGGAACGGCGTTGAACCAAGGTGCCTTTACGTACTGCACGAGATAATAAAGCAGGCGATGATGGCGGCGGCGGCGACGACGAAGGCAAGCTCCGATCCGGTCCTTTGTTCAGATGAAATAAACTGCTGTACGTCGTGTGGCACGAGCTTGCCGGCCGGTTTCCTCTTGAAGGACGTCACATCGCAGGTTGGGGAGGTTAATTGGATGGTTTAGACGACTGTATGTAGCGAGCCACGTGTGTGGTCTTAGTTTGGAACAGTCATACACACTTTTGACAACTGCTGGCATGGGTGACAGACTCACAGGTACATTCATCCGTCTTCAAGCTGCTAGACTAGTCCTAGACTAGTAGTAGTTGATAAAGCGCACTGCACTCGGCACTCCCCGCCTCTGTCTGCCAAGTGTGTGTCCGTGAGTGAGAGGAAGGTACTAAAAGAGTACCGTCACTAGCTGATGAATCAATTTTGATATGCATACCCAGAGAACATGTCCTCTCTGCCAAGCATACCGTGGTAGGAGTATATACAGGACACGATAAGTGGTTTATTGCTTTTTTTTTCGATAACGATACGATTAAGACGTCCGGAATGATAGACGCCTCGCTCGCTCCTGCAGAGCACTCGCGTCCCTCCCCATTCTTATCCCTCCGCGTCCTGCCCCACACCCGACGACGCGGCCATCGCTGCTTCCCTGGCCGGCGGCGGCTCCTTCCCCCACCTCGGCACTCGACGTGGAAGCGATGGCTGCACTGCGGCAGCGCGCGGGCTTTCTCCCCGGGCTCGAGCTCCGCGAGGCAGACCGCGCAGTCCCCACGCCCGTGTCGACCGCTAGCAACCGTACCACCGGTCTCGCGGCAAGAACCACGGAGTCGAGGCAGTGGGGTGCAGGCGCCCCCGCACTGTCGCCATCGCCGTCGCGGAGCAGCCGCCGACCCCGACCCCGGGTGGCCGGAATCGATCGACGCAGCTTTCCCCTCCCCTATATTGAATATGTATGTTTCAAGTGTTTTAGGTGTTTTAGATGTGTGTTGCATTTGTTTTATATGGATGTTGCAAAAGTAGATGGGGGATGTTGCACATGTTGCAGTTGTTTCAAGGGCATGTTGCATGTATATGTTTTGAGTGTTTCAGATGTTTTCAAGGTATGTTTCATCTGTCTTTTTCGGACGCATGTTGCAAGTGTGTTTATCTGGATGTTATATATGTTTCACACTGCCCGCCTCCATTCAGTTCGGATATTCAGGTCGCTTTACTTCCATCCAATTGCATGCGGAGCGTTATATATATAGTCTCTGCAGTGTATGTTTATACTCTTCTTGTTGCACGGTATAGATGTCCAGATGGCCCAGCACGATGAGCCCACACGGGCCCGTTGAAAGCTCTAGTTCGGTTTTGGATAATTGATGAAACCCTAAGTGCTAACCTAGTTTATCAAGATGATTATGAGATAGGTAGCACTACTACAAGTGATGAAGCAATGGCGAAAATCATGACAATGGTGATGGCATGGTGATGATCAAATGCTTAAACTTAGAAAAGAAGAAAGAGAAAAACAAAAGGCTCAAGGCAAAGGTATAAAATGTAGGAGCCATTTTGTTTTAGTGATCAAGACACTTAGTGAGTGTGATCACATTTAGGATAGATAGCCGTACTATTAAGAGGAGGGAAACTCGTATCGAAATGCGGTTATCAAAGTGCCACTAGATGCTCTAATTCATTGCATATGCATTTAGGATCTAGTGGAGTGCTAACACCCTTGAAAATGTTTGTGAAAATATGCTAACACATGTGCACAAGGTGATACACCTGGTGGTTGGCACATTTGAGCAAGGGTGAAGGAGATTGAGTCGAAAAGGACATGTCCGGTATTTCGGCAGCAGACTCTGCGACCGGACGCGTCCGATCGCCACACCGGACGCGTCCGGTGTGAATCAGAAATGGCAGCAGACGGCAGAAGCAGCCGATCAGACGCTGGCAGCGTCTGGTCTGGTACCACCGGACGCGTCCGGTCGGGCGTGGTTGCTTACTGTACTCCACCGGACGCTGCGGCTCAGCGTCCGGTCATTTGTGACTCTGCGTCCGGTGTGAGCGTCCGGTTGTCAGCAGAAGGGGCAGCAACGGCTAAATTTGATTTGAACTGGACACGTGGCAGTCTGGGGCTACCGGACACGTCCGGTATGACGACCGGACGCGTCCGGTATTCACGACTAGAGCGTCCGGTGCTGCGTCCGGTGCAGTGTAACCAGAGCGTCCGGTCGACGCGCAGTCAGCCCGTTTTTTGAGCCAACGGCTCTATTTGATGGGGGCTTCTATTTATAGCCCCATGGCCGGCTCAAGGGGTATCTCTTGCACATTTTCATTGACATAGCAACCTTGTGAGCTTAGCCAAAGCACTCCCACACATCTCCATCATTGATCCATCATCATTGTGAGATTCGGAGAGAATCCAATTGCATTGCTTGAGTGATTACATCTAGTGGTACTTGGTATTCGTGTTGCGCTACGGATTTCGCTTGTTTCTCTTGGTGGTTGCCACCACCTAGACGGTTGGAGCAGCGGTGGAGGATCGGCACGAGTTGGTGATTGTTCGTGGCCATCTCCGGTGATTGTAAGGGGAGTCGTACCTTCCCCGGCGGAGTGCCGAAAGGTAACTCTAGTAAATTGCTTGTGTCATTGAGTTACCTCACTTGTGGGTCGGTTCTTGCGGTGTCCTATCGTGTGGACACGGTTTGTGAAACACCTCTTAGCCGCCAAACCACCAAGTGTTGGTCGACACAACGGGGACTAGCGTGTTGGCAAGCATGTGAACCTCGGGAGAAAAATCGGTTGTCTCTTGTCATTTGCATTCTCCCGGTGATTGGCTTGATCTTCATCTTGTGATTGGTTCATCCCCTACACGGCGGTATAATCACCCTACTTATTTGTTTACATTCTTGCAAACTAGTTAATACAAGCTCTTTAGTGTAATTAGAATTGAGAGCTTGCTTCATTATTTACATTCATCTAGTTGAGCACTTTAGAGTAGCAAGTTTGTGTGCCTAAGAAATCATTGCAACTAGAATTGTTGGATAGGTGGCTTGCAACTCTTGTAGAGCTAGAGCAAGTTTGCATTACGCTATTTGTCATACTAATCAAATTGCTCTAGTTGATTTGTAGATTTTTAATTAGGCTATTCACCCCCCTCTAGCCATATTAGGACCTTTCAAGTGGTATCAGAGCCGTGGTCACCGTTTTATTGAAGGCTTAACAACCTCGGTGTCAAATTATGGCTCAAGTTGTGTTCAACCATGTGGGGGGCAAACCACCGTTCTTTGATGGCACGAGCTATGATTATTGGAAGAGAAAAATGAGAATGTATCTTGGTTCAATCAATGATCAAGTATGGGAAGTGACCGAGAATGACTATGCTATCATTGATCCCGATGATCCAACCAACCAAGATAAGATCAACAAGCAATGCAATACAATGGCTCTCAACACCATATACAATGCCATTGATTCCAAGGTGTTTGAGCAAATCAAGGATTGTGAAAGAGCAAATAAGGTGTGGAAGAGATTGGAGGAAACTTATGAGGGCACACCGGCGGTGAAGAGTGCCAAGTTGTACATCCTGAAGGACAAGTTGACAAGTTTCAAGATGAAGGACGATGAGAGCATTCCGGAGATGTTTCATCAGCTACAAGTAATTGCCAATGACTTGAAGGCGTTGGGAGAAAAAATCAAGGATGATGATGTCTCTCATCGATTCTTGATGTGCCTACCTCCAAGATTTGAAATGTTGAGATTGCTCATCATAAGAGGAGGATTGAAGGATATCACCCCCAACCAAGTACTAGGTGATGTCATGACACAAGAGACATACCGTGTGGAAAGGGAGGGGGATGACAAGGATGACAAGAAGGAAGAGGAAGACAAGAAGAAGAAAAACATAGCATTCAAGGCTAGTTCATCATCATACAAAAACAAGGGAAAGTCCAAGAAAGAATCAAGCGATGATGAAGATCTAAGTGATATTGATGATGAGGCTATGGCTCTCTTTGTGCGCAAGATGGGCAAGTTCATGAAGAAGAAGGGCTATGGTGCAAGAAAGAGAAGAGATCACACCAAGAAGAAAGAGTATGTGAGAAGATGCTACAATTGCAAGAGCCCCGATCATATGGTAGCAAATTGTCCATACAATAGTGACAATGATGAGGATGAGAAGAAGAAGCACAAGGAGGATAAGAAAGAAAAGAAGGAAAAGAAGGAGAAGAGAATGACCTTCCAAAAGAAGAAAAAGGGTGGAGGCTATGTAGTCACATGGGATAGTGATGGCTCATCGGATAGTGATGATTCTAGTGATGATGGCAAGAAATCTATCAAGAGAGCACTAGCAAGCATCGCCATCAACAACAAGCCCTCCATCTTCGACACTCCATCAACATGCCTCATGGCAAAGCCTACCAAGGTAAAATATGATGTGAGTGATGATGAATGTGAAAGTGATGCTTGTAGGAGTGATGATGAGGATGAGGAGTACTCCAAGGAGGAGCTCTTGGACATGTGCGAGCAAGTGCACGCTTGCAATGAGATGAAGAGAAAGGAGTGCAAAGAATTGTGCAAGAAAGTAAAATTTCTTGAGCAATCCTTTGATGAGCTCAATGCCACTCATGAAGGGCTAATGGATGCCCATGAGAAGCTTGGCAAAGCTCACTCTAAGCTTGAAAAGGCTCACTCCTCTCTCATTGAGTAAGTTAAGAAGGAGGAAGCCAAGAAGGAGCAAGCGATAGTAACATGTGATGTGGGACTAACATGTGATCTTATTGATGAATCTTTTCATGAACCCATTATTGTTGCTCCTACTAACACTTATTGTAGCACAACCATTATCACTCCACCTATGAATGATACATCACTAATGGTGGAAAATGAAACCCTCAAGAAGGAGGTGAATGAGCTCACTCGTGCCTTAGGCAATGCCTATGGTGGAGATGCCCGCTTGCTAAAGTGCTTGGGTAGCCAAAGGTTTTCTCTCAACAAAGAGGGATTAGGCTATACCCCCAAGAAAGGCAAGGCGGCCTTTGTCACTCCCAAAGTTAGCTTTGTGAAGTGCAATGGTCGGTTTTGCAATAGATGCAAGCAAGTTGGGCATATAGAGCAAAATTGCAAGGCTAACAAGAACAAGCTACCTAATGTATCCTCAATCAAATTTGATTCTTGTTACATGCTTTATAAGGGTGCCAATGGTGTGAAGGCTAAGTTCATTGGTACACCAATTGTGGGCCCAAAGAAGAAGGCCATTTGGGTACCAAAGACCTTGGTGACTAACCTACAAGGACCCAAGCAAGTTTGGGTACCTAAAAAGAATTGATCTTCTTTTGTAGGTAAATTATAAAGCCGGAGGAAGGCATTGGGTGCTTGATAGTGGGTGCACACAACACATGACCGGTGACCCAAGAATGTTCAATTCAATCAATGAAAGCAAGAGCAATGGGATTGATAGTATCACATTTGGTGACAATGGCAAAGGCAAGGTCAAAGGGTTTGGTAAGATTGCAATATCCAATGACTTGAGCATTTCCAATGTGCTACTAGTAGAGAGCTTGAACTTCAACTTATTGTCGGTAGCTCAATTGTGTGATCTTGGTTTCAAGTGCATATTTGGTGTGGATGATGTAGAGATCATAAGTGTAGATGGCTCTAACTTGATATTCAAAGGATTTAGATATGAGAATCTATACTTGGTTGATTTCAATGCTAGAGAAGCTCAATTGTCAATATGTTTGATCACTAAGTCTAGCATGGGTTGGTTATGGCATAGAATGCTTGGTCATGTTGGAATGAAACAATTGAACAAGTTGATTAAGCATGACTTAGTTAGAGGCTTGAAAGATGTCACATTTGAGAAGGATAAGCTATGTAGTGCATGTCAAGCCGGAAAGCAAGTTGGTAATACACATCCTAAGAAGAGCATGATGAGCACATCTAAGGCATTTGAGTTGATGCACATGGACTTGTTTGGACCAACCACATACACTAGCATTGGTGGAAACAAATATGGATTTGTGATTGTGGATGATTTCACTAGATACACATGGGTCTTCTTTCTTGGTGACAAGAGTGATGTGTTTGCAACATTCAAATCATTTGTCAAGGGCATTCACAATGAGTTTGAAACCACAATCAAGAAAGTTAGAAGTAACAATGGTAGTGAATTCAAGAACACTAGAATTGATGAGTTATGTGATGAATTTGGAATTAGACATCAATTCTCGGCCAAGTATACTCCTCAATCAAATGGACTAGTTGAAAGAAAGAATAGAACCTTGATTGATATGGCAAGATCAATGTTGAGTGAGTACAATGTGAGTCATTCATTTTGGGCCAAAGCAATCAACACGGCTTGCTATTATAGCAACCAACTCTATTGTCACCCCATGATGGAGAAGACACCCTATGAGCTATTGAATGGAAGAAAGCCCAACATAGCATACTTTCGGGTCTTTGGTTGTAAATGCTATATATTGAAGAAAGGCACTAGATTGAGCAAGTTTGAAAAGAAATGTGATGAAGGTTTCTTGCTTGGTTACTCCACTACTAGCAAGGCTTATAGAGTTTGGAATTTGGCTAGTAGTACTCTTGAGGAGGTTCATGATGTGGAATTTGATGAAACAAATGGTTCCCAAGAAGAAGGTGAGAATCTAGATGATGTAAGAGGCACTCAATTGGTCAATGCAATGAAGAACATGGACATTGGTGAGTTAAGGCCTAGAGAAGTGATTGATATTGAAGATGACAAGAACCAAGTGTTCACTAACTCAAATATGCAAGCTAGTGGTTCTCATGATCAAATCCAAGCAAGCACTAGTGATGACAATGTGCAAGATCAATAAATGGCTAGTTCATCATCTCAACCAAGTGATCAATCAAATACTAGCAATCAAGTGCAAGTGCTTCAACCAACCAATGTTGCAAGAGATCATCCATTGGACACTATCATTGGTGATATTTCAAGAGGTGTGCAAACAAGATCAAGATTGGCATCATTTTGTGAGAACTTCTCATTTGTGTCATCCATTGAACCCAAGAAGATAGATGAAGCTTTAAGGGATGTTGATTGGATCAATGCTATGCATGAAGAGCTAAACAACTTCACAAGAAACCATGTATGTGATTTAGTTGAGAGGCCTAAGGATCATAATGTGATTGGAACTAAGTGGGTCTTTCGGAACAAGCAAGATCAAGATGGGATAGTAATAAGGAACAAAGCAAGATTAGTGGCTCAAGGTTACACTCAAGTTGAAGGTCTTGACTTTGGAGAAACATATGCCCCGGTTGCAAGATTGGAAGCAATTGGGATATTGCTAGCTTATGCTTGTGCCCACAACATCAAGTTGTACTAAATGGATGTGAAAAGTGCATTTCTCAATGGGTACATCAATGAGCTTGTGTATGTTGAGCAACCTCCCGGTTTTGAAGATGAGAAGAAACCCAACCATGTCTACAAGTTGAGAAAAGCTTTGTATGGATTGAAACAAGCACCTAGAGCATGGTATGAGAGATTGAGGGATTTCCTACTCTCTAAGGGATTCAAGATGGGAAAAGTTGACACCACTCTCTTCACCAAGAAGCTTGGAAATGACTTGTTTGTAATGCAAATCTATGTTGATGATATTATCTTTGGATCAACAAATCAAGAAATTTGTGAGGAGTTTGGCAAGATGATGGCAAGTGAGTTTGAGATGTCTATGATTGGAGAACTTAGTTACTTCCTTGGTCTTCAAATCAAGCAAATGAAGAATGGCACATTAGTCAAGGCAAGTATATCAAGGACATGCTCAAGAAGTTTGAAATGGATGAGAGTAAAGCTATTAGTACACCAATGGGGACAAGTGGAAGCTTGGATAGTGATGCTAGTGGCAACATGGTGGATCAAAAAATTTATAGGTCTATGATTGGAAGCCTACTCTATGTGACCGCATCAAGGCCGGATGTGATGTTTAGTGTATGCATGTGTGCTAGATTCCAAGCCTCACCAAGAGAAAGTCATTTGAAGGCAACAAAGAGAATATTAAGGTACTTGAAGCATACACAACATGTTGGATTATGGTATCCCAAAGGAGCAAGATTTGAGTTGATTGGATATTCGGATTCCGATTATGCGGGATGCAAAGTTGAGAGAAAGAGCACATCGGGCACATGTCAACTATTGGGAAGATCACTTGTGTCTTGGTCATCAAAGAAGCAAAATAGTGTAGCACTCTCAACCGCCGAAGCGGAGTACATTTCGGCCAGTAGTTGTTGTGCTCAATTACTTTGGATGAAGGCTACCTTGAATGACTTTGGAATCAAGTTCAAGCAAGTGCCATTACTATGTGACAATGAAAGTGCCGTGAAGCTTACCAACAACCCGGTTCAACATTCAAGAACAAAGCACATAGATGTCCGCCATCATTTCATAAGAGATCACCAACAAAAAGGGGACATTTGCATAGAAAGTGTGGGCACCGAAGATCAACTTGCCGACATATTCACCAAGCCACTTGATGAGAAGAGGTTTTGCAAGCTAAGGAATGAATTGAACATACTTGACTTCTCAAATATGTGTTGATGCACCCCCACTATATGACATGCCTCTCCTTTGAGCTAAGCAAGGTAAAGTTGATTGACATGTCATCCATCCATTGCTAAGGACTTGTTTAGTGCATCTAGTCATTCCTATCATATCCTAGACTCATTCATGAAAATCAAATGAATTTGATGCTTTTATGGTACCACTATTGCTTGTATGTTTGAAATAATCTAGTGGTAGCATATGACATGTTTGTGGGCTTGTAAACTTAGTGTTTGATTTAGAATATGAGTATAAGTGTTTAACTCAACATGGTACAAGATAACCCTTATTGGAGGTGTGAAGAAGCTTGTCCTTAGATCAAACCGAGTTAAATATCTTTTGCAAGTAATCTAGATTGAACCAAATTGGGAAAATGATCCTCATTTCACATAGTTTCACCCCAACCTATCTATAATTTAAGGTCACCTATCTATACTTTAAGCCTTTGTGGTCATTGATGACAAAGGGGGAGAAATAGTGTACAAAGATAGTGAAACAAAGGGGGAGAGATAATATATGACAAAGGAAGGGGGGATCAATTAAAATTTTGAGCATACAAATAGGGGGAGCAAGCTCATGAACTTGTATGGTACACTTGAATGAGCATTACATATGTTTGATTGCATGGCATAAGTTTTAATTTCAAATATCCATGCTAGTGTGGTGTATGCTAGTTGTAGGTTTGAATGGTGAAATGAAAAACTAGCATGCATAGGCTAAGTAACTAGACTTATGTTCATTCTATGGAAACTAGACCCTTGCATGTAAATGTTGATCTCACGGGGTATTCTAGTTCTTGTATATGTCTAGTTACTAATGGTGCTAAGGATGGTATATTGGTGCACTCCGATTGGTATCACGCTTCAAAGGTCTATCTCTTATACCTTAGCATCATTTGGTAGAAATTGTCTCCTATATTTCCAATCTAAGTATATGTGCAAGCTACAATCCAAACTCTTAGCACATATATAGGGGGAGCAATTACTATCATTTGAAGTTCATGAGACTTGTCCATTACCTTTACACATAGTAAATATGCTTGGGCAAGCAACATGGATTCAAATGTACTTTAATTCATATCTTTGTATAAGGGTTGTCATCAATTACCAAAAAGGGGGAGATTGAAAGCTCTAGTTCGGTTTTGGATAATTGATGAAACCCTAAGTGCTAACCTAGTTTATCAAGATGATTATGAGATAGGTAGCACTACTACAAGTGATGAAGCAATGACGAAAATCATGACAATGGTGATGGCATGGTGATGGTCAAATGCTTAAACTTAGAAAAGAAGAAAGAGAAAAACAAAAGGCTCAAGGCAAAGGTATAAAATGTAGGAGTCATTTTGTTTTAGTGATCAAGACACTTAGTGAGTGTGATCACATTTAGGATAGATAGCCGTACTATTAAGAGAAGGGAAACTCGTATCGAAATGCGGTTATCAAAGTGCCACTAGATGCTCTAATTCATTGCATATGCATTTAGGATCTAGTGGAGTGCTAACACCCTTGAAAATGTTTGTGAAAATATGCTAACACATGTGCACAAGGTGATATACTTGGTGGTTGGCACATTTGAGCAAGGGTGAAGGAGATTGAGTCGAAAAGGAGTTAGGCGCGCTGGTTACAGAGTGACCGGACATGTCCGGTATTTCGGCAGCAGACTCTGCGACCGGACGCATCCGGTCGCCACACCGGACGCATCCGGTGTGAATCAGAAATGGCAGCAGACGGCAGAAGTAGCTGATCGGACGCTAGCAGCGTCCGGTCCGGTACCACCGGACGCTGCGGCTCAGCGTTTGGTCATTTGTGACTCTGCGTCCAGTGTGAGCGTCCGGTTGTCAGTAGAAGGGGCAGCAACGGCTAAGTTTGATTTGAACTGGACACGTGGCAGTCTGGGGCTACCAGACACGTCTGGTATGACGACCGGACGCGTCCGGTATTCACGACCAGAGCGTCCGGTGCTGCGTCCAGTGCAGTGTAACCGGAGCGTCCGGTCGACGTGCAGTCAGCCTGTTTTTTGAGCCAACGGCTCTATTTGATGGGGGCTTCTATTTATAGCCCCATGGCCAGCTCAAGGGGTATCTCTTGCACATTTTCATTGACATAACAACCTTGTGAGCTTAGCCAAAGCACTCCCACATATCTCCATCATTGATCCATCATCATTGTGAGATTGGGAGAGAATCCAAGTGCTTTGCTTGAGTGATTACATCTAGTGGCACTTGGTATTCGTGTTGCGCTGCGGATTTCGCTTGTTTCTCTTGGTGGTTGCCACCACCTAGACGGTTGGAGCAGCGGTGGAGGATCGGCACGAGTTGGTGATTGTTCGTGGCCATCTCCGGTGATTGTAAGGGGAGTCGCACCTTCCCCGAAGGAGTGCCGAAAGGTAACTCTAGTAAATTGCTCGTGTCATTGAGTTACCTCACTTGTGGATCGGTTCTTGCGGTGTCCTATCGTGTGGACGAGGTTTGTGAAACACCTCTTAGCCGCCGAACCACCAAGTGTTGGTCGACACAATGGGGACTAGCGTGTTGGCAAGCACGTGAACCTCGGGAGAAAAATCGGTTGTCTCTTGTCATTTGCATTCTCCCGGTGATTGGCTTGATCTTCATCTTGTGATTGGTTCATCCCCTACACGGCGGTATAATCACCCTACTTACTTGTTTACATTCTTGCAAACTAGTTGATACAAGCTCTTTAGTGTAATTAGAATTGAGAGCTTGCTTCATTATTTACAATCATCTAGTTGAGCACTTTAGAGTAGCAAGTTTGTGTGCCTAAGAAATCATTGCAACTAGAATTGTTGGATAGGTGGCTCGCAACCCTTGTAGAGCTAGAGCAAGTTGGATTATGCTATTTGTCATACTAATCAAATTGCTCTAGTTGATTTGTAGATTTTTAATTAGGTTATTCACCCCCCTCTAGCCATATTAGGACCTTTCACCCGTCCCAAAAAAGCATGGCACTAGCACGGCACGGGCATGAGGCCTATATAGTGCCAGTGCCGACACGGGCACGATGTAGGGCCGTGCCTGGGCTTTAGGTTTGGCCCACAGTGCCAGCACGGGCATGGCACAATAAATGGGCTGGCACGATATGGCTCGGCTCAGATATTTCCGACCAGCCAGCATGTCCAGCGACGGCTCCTCCAATCCCGTCTCCTCCCCGACTCCCATGGCTAGATCCTCGAGGTTGTGTCCCGCTCCTCCTCCTCTACCTCGCGTCTCCTCGCGTCCTGGACATGGCGACTTCCTCAGTGCAGCCGCGTGGGGGAGCTGGGGCGTGGCAACGGCAGCCCGACGACGCGGCGCGACGGCGGAGCGGCGGGACAGCCTCAGCGCGGCGGTGTGGTGGCCACGAGCACAAGACGCGGTGGCGGCGCAACTGCCTCGAGTGCGAGCTGCGGCTGCGGGCTGGCACGGGCATGTCGGACTGCCGTGGCTAGCATCACGGCTTGCCACGGCTAACAAGTCGTAGTATCGTGCCTGGGCCAGGAACAACAATAGTCTGGATGCCGGATGCAGTGTGCGCTAAGGTGAATAGTCATGGTAGACTTGAGAGTTAGAACATTGCAATGGAGATATGTAGGTGATCGGTGAATGCTTACATCATGTTGCATCTTGTGGGTAGTGTCCAGAAACTAAAAAAAGCAACATGAACTTAGGCCAATTGGACTTAAACTAATTGGGCTTCGAGAGTAATTGCTGATAGCCCCCCCTAACTTCGGGCCATTTTGGTCACACCACTTGTGCCTCTGAGTGTACAGCCTACACAGTGAGTATGTAGTGCAGCGGTAGAGATGTCACACGATACTTTGGATCTTAGGTTCGAATTGTAGAAAGCAATCTTTCCTTTTGGTTTTCTACAAATTATTAACAGAGGTGGACAACTTAATGCGTTCACCTTTGTAAATACTATTAACATAATCAAGCGAGCTGACTGACTCTGTAAATAGCTTGGGAACATAGACCATTTGACGAAGGCGGTTGCCTGTTTATCCTGTAAATAAAAAATAGTCCCCTCTAAAATGCTTTGCCTAGTACTCCATCCGTCCCAGTATATAAGGCGTAACAATTTCTTGTTCAAAGACAAAGGAACATATTTAATTCTCTCTCCCAACACCAGTATTACTATATCGATGTACGTGTGTCTAGAGAGAACACGCCTTATATTATGAGAGATGAATAAAAAGTGGTTAGGCCTTACATTTTAGGATGGAGGGAGTAGCGATACAGTGTTTGTGCATCTTTCATTTTGGTACTAATGGCGATGGAAATATATTTGCTCCGAGGTATATATCGCAAGTCCAAACTCACAATATGGATGCACACATGTACTGTTCATGCAGATCAACTTGTAGTGCATTTCGTTCCTCGTGATCATATCCTTTGCCATGACTGGTACAGAACAGCATGATGAAGAAATCGGAAACGTGTTTTCTTTCTTGCTCCCAGTCTCATATGTCCATGTTGCATGAATCTACGACAAACCACCTATGACGCTCTGTATTTGCTCCTAGGAATGAATTGGGACCTGTTTGTCCTTAAGAACGACCTGGTTTTTGGCTCATAGTACATATGCATGTTACCCTGGTCAATTCAGTAGCTTTCATGGCTACGGATGACAGCATCCTTTTCTGTCACCAAGAGAAGTCTTGGTGCATGTGGCTGTGGCTGGCTCCAACCCGTCTGCGTTTGGTTTTTGTATCGCTCAAGGTTGACGAGAACAGATAACATGATGGTGATGCTTGCACTTTGCCTGGTAATTGTAGGCACGAGCTTGCACTTTTCCTTTGTAAAAACGAGCTTGCCGTCCTGTCAGTTGCTGTTAAAAGGTTGATTGGTCGGGTAAATTGAACGACCAAGTCAAGTGTACATGTAACCAAATTTGGATTTTGGTCGGGTAGGAATTTCTGTCCAAGGCATTCACATTCATTGGTACTGTAACAGAGAGGGTATGGTCTATAATTGGCTACTTCGGTAACTACCCTCTGCTACTGTAAATAATGGCCTGTTTTGGCTGCAAGAGAAGAGAATAGCTGCGGATTTTGTCGGAACCCTACATGAGGCATGCATGTGTACTTGTCAGCGTTATGCTCCAAATATCTGAAACGAAAGAGGAAGGTGTGGTGCACCTGCCACACATTGAGATTTTCAGGAAATGGAGGGAAAATGAAGAACTTGATCTGCACAATGCGAATGTGATCCGGCCTGCACGTGCCCCACCATCTCCCACCATGGTCACCGCCACCGCCAAGGGCAAGCTCGTCGTTCACCGTCCTCCAGCGCATGTAATTAGGGGCTGACGGCGGCTCCGTTTTCTCATGGCGTGCAGGGCGGACGGAGATAAAAAAGGGGGCCCACCTTGGAAGAGAAACGCACGGATGCCGTTCATGCATGTGGAGACACGGATCGAGACATGCAAAGGGGACACGCAAGCTCCAGCCGCCCTGGCCCTAACAAACCGGATGACACAGCCTCCTGACAAGCCACGTCAGAGCCTGTACGCAACACGTACCGATAAAGCTAGCTGATGCAGAAACAAGTACCGTACCAATTGAACCGAAAAGAAAGGAACGGCTTGAGTTCGATGATGGTGCCTTTACTGCACGAGATATAGGCCCTCACTTTGATCCATGGAGCAAGTTTAGAGCATCTCTTTTAGTCACATTTTATTCCTCGTGGATCCAAACAAGAAGGCTAAAAGTGAACGCTAAACTTTAGTCCACCCATTTTTCATTAGTCCCTCCAAGCTGGGCTAAAGAGGGCTAAAAGTGATCCCTCAATACCAAAAGACGCATATTACCCCCATATATCCCTATATATGGCTGTCCATGAGTATTAATTAGAGGTAAAAGGGTCATGGTAGGGTACATGGCTAATCTTTAGTCCTTGGATCTAAACAGTCTCATGGGCTAAACTTTAGCCCCTTTATTCTAAGGGCTAATCTTTAGCCCAATGGATCCAAACAAGGGCTTAGGTGACCATGGCGGCGGCAGCGACGACAACGGGGAGTTCCAATCCGGCCGGCGGGCGGCGGCGGACGATGTCTGTTCAGATGAGAAATCAATTAAAGTGCCGTCGTGGCACGAGCTTCCCGGATGCGCGTGTTCCTCTCAAAGAACATCACATCGCAGGTTGGGGAGGCTAGTTGGATCGTTTAGACGACTGGAGGCAAGTGTGTGGTCTGAGTTTGGTACATAATTAAAAATGGATTCACACATTGTTGATCATGCAGATCACCTTGCAGAACATTTCGTTTCTTATGGTCCTTTGCCATCAGCGGTAGAACTAGAAGTACATGATCATATCAGAAACGTGTTTTCTTCCTTGCTCCCAGTCCCATGTCCAAGTTGCACGAATCTACACACAAGCTACGCTCTGTCTCTACTCCCACGAATTGGGACCTGTTTGTCCTTAAGCACGACCAGATTTTCGGCTTGTGTAGTACATATGCACAGTGGCGAAGCTAGAGCAAATTGAGGGGGGTGCCCCACTTAATCATAACCACAGTGACTCATATGATGTTCAAAGAAAATAGCATATCTAATGCGCAACTACCCTATTTTAACATTAAAATTTGACTTCTAGCAATAACAATGAGATTTTGGTTGAAACATAAGGTAAAGGTAAATGATAATAACACTCACCATTTAACAAAAAGAAGACCACATTGAGCACTTTAGCAAAATATGTCATCCACTCCAGGAGACCAGGATCAAGATCCCACTAGCCTCAAAGGAAAGAGAATAGATAGGTCAATTATTTAGAAAACAAACTGCACAATTATCTATTAAGAGTAGACGTGTTGCATTACCTACCGGAGATCATATTTACGCTATTTTCCTTCCATGGTCATGAAACTTCTAAACTCATCAAATCATTCCGGAATAAACTTTCTCGTCTTGTCTTCAATATCTGAAACAAGAAAATTACATTTGCAAGCATAATCAAATTGCAGATCCGCACTATTATAACTGTATATATAAAAAGAGAGAAAAATCCAGCTAATATTAACCCTAAACCAGTAAACCTGTAGGCTACAATTTCAATTTGAACACTATGAATCGGATGTGATGCCTTGCCTTTTCTTTTGGACCAGAAGAGAAAGCCAGACAGGGTTGAGGCCGATCTTTTCAAAAGAAAAAAGAGAGGGGTGAGGCAATGAGGGACTGAGGGTCGCTGGCGGGTTCTTCTGTCGGGCGCCTCCTGCTAGTTGCGCTGTCCGGTGCTCTGCTTGGCTACACATGGAAGGGGAAGGGACGTCAGCGTCGCCGCTCGTCGGCTCGCGCTCACTGGCTCGCGCTCGCCGCGTTGTCATCGCCATCGGCGTTTAGGCGAAAAAACGCGGACTGCGTTGTCATCGCCATCGGCGTTCAGGCGAAAAAACGCGGACTCGCGGGCATATGCGGCTATGCACTAGTGAAAAGTCGTGGCCTCCTAGTCTCCTGGGAGACTCCATGCCTTCTCCTGGAAGGAGCCTACGAGTGCGAGGTGGGCTTGGGCAGCTGGGCCTCAATCTCTCAAACGTGTTGCTTGCTGGCCAAATTGGCTTGGTGGGGGGTGCCTCGTTTTGGCCCAGGGGGGGTGCACAAGGGGTGAAATGTTGATAGTAACAATGTATTTTTGTTTTTGGCCTGGGTGCCTAGGCACCCAGTGGACTTAACTGGGCTTCGCCCCTGCATATGCATGTTTCCTTTGCTGTGTGTCGAAAACCGAACGAAGACATACAAATAAAATAATGTAATGCAAGAGAGACGGATGCACACATATTCGAGAACCACATATTTCATTAATTCTTTCTTGAATATACAAAATACATGATCAACGGGAAATAAATATCTTCTTCCGTCTTCAGCGTCATGCTTAAGGAGAGGTCTAACTTGTACGAAAATTGCGTAGTTCGCCGATTCCCGGGCCCTGTTGGGCCTGACTGGTTAATTACATCCACAAGACGAGCCTGTAGAAAACCTCCGATTAAGCTGCGCTTTCATGGTCGTCAAATAGTTGATTGATCATCGTCAGCCATATGCGATATATGGTGTAGTAAAAATATGGACGGCTTTATGTCGCTAAAGCTCGGTCGTGACATTGCCATCTACCTTCTAACATAATTTTAATAGGTGGGGCCCACAAATCATAGGCTAAACCATGGTAAATCTGGTACGCCTATAAACGTGTCAATAATATGCGCCGAATAAGCAGATCCTCGTATTCATCTTATCATACATGATTATTTCTATTAAAAATAATCATCAAACACTGTGAGCATGAGAAGTCTTGGTGCTGTTGCTGGTTCCAACACGTCTGCCTGCGTTTGGTTTTTGTATCGCTCAAGGATGACGAGAACAGTTCCCTAAAAAAAAAATGTTGACGAGAACAGATAATGTATCCGATGGTGATGCTTGCACTTTGTTTATTTCCTGGTAGTTGTAAGCACGAGCCTGCACTTTTCCTCTGTAAAAACGAGTTTGCCATCCTGTCAGTTGCTGTGTTAAAAGGTCGATTATTGGTCAGGTAAACGACCAAGCAAAGTGACATGTGACCAAATGTGCATTTTGGTCGGGTAAATTCTCTCTGTACCTCAAATCAAGTCATTAACTTTTGACCGTGTGTGATGGGTAGACCCATGTCGGATAAAGTGAATAAGTGACGATACTCTTTGACTCTGCTAATATGAATATGCCAGAGTACGTAGTAGTGTACTACCATAGGAAATGATCATGCCCTCCCTGTTACAGTGGCAATGCTATGCAAAGTTGGTCTATAATTGGCTACTTCGGCAACTACCTAATCCTACAGTAAATAATGGTCTGCTTTGGCTGCAAGAGAATAGCTGCGGTTTTTGTCAGAACCCTACATTGTCTTCACAAAAAAACGTGCGGTCTCTGCTTCTGCTGGACATGCATGTGTGTACTTGTCAGCGTTAAGCTCCAAATATCCGAAACGCGAAAGAGGAAGGTGTGCCGCACCTGCCACACACTGAGATTTTCAGGAAATGGAGGGAAAATGAAGAGCATGATCTGCACGATGCGAATAAATATTCTTATCAGTCACTATCTTCGATTTTCTTAAGAATTCAAGCTCCTCCATGGTCTAGGATGGAAAGCTAGCTGAGTGTGACACCGAAAGAAGAGACAAAATGTATTGCTTCCCTAGCTCGCAGGCCTCGTACATGACATGAGCTTGACTAATTCTTCCTTTTTGTTGTTCTTCCAAAAAAAATATTCCTTTAGAAAGAAAAAAACCATGAAATCATTTCTTCATGAACAATGGTTCATCAAGCACAATGGTGAAGAAGGAACTCGTATCCTTTTCGACCAATATTGAACAGGCACTATAAGTGGTCATGCCGATCGTAATGAGGTTTCCTTTTGTACTTAGGGATGCAAGCGGTGGCCGTTACGCTAGCAGTAGAAACCCGGTTGCATTTCATTGCCAGGTTTTTAGAATTATCAGCTAGCTGTGAGCTGTGCGCGTTCCGTGTTCGACGACGAGCACGCACGGCAACACAAGCCGATCCATCGAAACTGGCCACAAGCCGCGTTCCTGTGACCTTCAGTGCCTGCAACACGTCACTGATATTGGTCCTATGCTGGCTTTCACTGAAACTGGCCAACAGAAACAACCGATCCATCGAAACCGAAAAGAAAGAAAAGGGACCTGAGTTGCATCGGACAACGGTGTTGGAGATGATGGCTGCGGCGCAGAAGATAAGCTCCGATCCAGTCCTCCGTTCAGATGACACTGCCGTCGCAGCACGAGCTTGCTGTTTTCCTCTGAAACGACTCATCGGTCGCGACCGTGACAGTAGTCCCCGGCAGCAGCAAGCAACAACCGACCTGACCGGAAGCTCCGCGCGGTGCCGCAATTTCTTCGGAGGAATGGGACCTCCCACTTTTTGTCAATCTTCCTGACTTCCTGGACTTGGCCTTGTCTTCTGGGTTTAGCCGCGGCGTCACCGCGTCAGCATCTAATCACTGTCCTGCTGCTTTGTTGGTGTTCTTCCTCTGGCTCGGGTCCATTCAACGGCTTCCTACCCAGCTTCGTTGTCACGGCCGGGCACGCCCGGACCAAACGGGATGACACGTCACGGATATCAGGTTTCTGCCACCATTCATTGAAACTGGCCAGCAGAAGCAACCGATTGATCGAACCGAAAGAAAGAATGGGATTGGGAGTTGCATTGAACCATGGTACGGTGTCTTCAGTGCAGGAGATAAAAGCAGGCGATGATGGCGGCCGCGATGGTAACCTCGGATCCGGGCCTCCATTCAGATGGTTTCAGGCTGTTCGACTGGCCTGAAAAATAAGACAAAATACTGTTCCGGCTGGATTGTTGCGAGAGCTGACTGAAAGACACTGTTCATGTTAACAGTGCCCGTGAGTGGGCTGGCCATCACCAGCCCAGCCAGCTAGCCAGCCAGCCGAACAGGATTGAAACTGCTGTCGTGGCACGAGCCTGCCATTTTCCTCTGAAACGACTTACAGGTCGCGAGTCGCGACATGTCAGTCCACAATTGGCGGTTACATTTCTCGCTCACATAGTCACAGGTTGGGAAGGTTATTTGGACGGTTTAGACGACTGGAGCCGGGTGTGTTGTCGAGTAATAGTGTAATACCCAACTCCTGTGACTATGCACTTTTGACAACTGCTGCTGGTAACAGAGTGACAGCTACGCCCATCCGTCTTCAAGCTGCTAAGCTTGTTGATAAAGCGCACTCCACTCTGCACTACAAACCGGCTTCTGTTGAGACAACTGTATCTGTCAGGGACAGATCTTGAAGCTGCCAGAGTCTTACAACTCGCTGATGAATGGATTTTTATGTGTGCGAAATGAACTAATAAATAAAGAGCCATGGCGAGATGGAATTGTCTCTTTGGTTCAGAGTCTTGCATAAACAATTCATGTTCTGCAGTTCATGCTACAGTTGAGGTTTCAGTCGGAACTCCCTATGATGTGCGCAAAACAATGCGGGTCCTTGCGTCTGGGTATCGTGCTTAAAATATCTCAGCATACTTATTAATACTTTCCGCAAGATGAAATTATTTCAATATAATAATCCTAGGTCTCTACCTATGATTTACTTTAAAAAGCAAATTCAGGTTTTAGTAACGATCTGAAATGGCACAAGGGTGTGGTCGAGTTTGGTAGATAAATCACCTCTTTACCTAATGGCACCAAACAAGCTCTATTATTACTATTGACTTTAGACTGCTATTGAATTTTAGACTGCTGGGAGCTGGGTGACACGAACATTGATTCGTCTTCAAGTTGCTATTCATAGTGGAATTGCACACTGCCCTCGGCACTTAGCTTCTTGTTTTCCTATGTGTACATGTGCGTCAGACACAAATTAAAACTGCTTAAAGTGTATCGACAATAGCTGAATAATTTTCTTAGTTGAATAAATTGGATTGGGGAAATGTAGGCATCACTTACGTTCTGCCGAAGATGTTGCAAAAAATTCGGTTGAAGTAGCCCAAAAAAATTTGCGCTTTTTCTTCTAATGACAAGATCAAGTATTTTTACTTATCTTTGTTAATCAAATGCAAAGCTTATAGATCAAGTATTTAACCTATGTAATCCTCTCATTCCAAGATAAGAGTATTCATAATTGAGAGATTAATGCTTCAAACAAAATACAATCTACAAGTGAACTTTGTATGATTAGTTAACTGATCCATGTCGTTGCAAGTACAACAAAGCACAAATGATACAAAGCAGACTTAGTTCTCTATCCAAACAGCCACAAATTAAAATAGTTTTTATGATGGACCAAGATCCTAAGAGTTTCCCATACGGCTGAGTACCCAGCAAGAGATGGGCTGGCCCACGAACTACCAGGAAGGTGCGGGACATGGTGGCCTGGCTTCTAGGGCAAGTAACCTGATCTAGTTAGATAAAGGAAAGTCTATCTTTGTAATTGGATTAGAAGTCTTCTGTCTCAATCGACTAGGACTGGAACTGTGCACTTCCCCTCTGGAGTATATAAAGAGAGGTACAGGTACTCCCCTTATAACAGATCATTCAACACAATCCAACGTAAGGCAATCCACAACACATGTCGTGGGGTATTATGCTATTCAGTAGCCTAAACCCTTCTAAATCGCCGTCTCATGTTTACCACAGAGTTTAGTTTACGCTGAATCTCACCAATCCTCGCTCTAGGTAACCCTGTAGCAAGGTTGTCAGTCATCAAGCACCGACAACAGGTGGCGTGACAGGTAGGGGCTTTTGGCAAAAGAGCACTCAAAAGCCCTGCACAACCGAGCCCTGCACCATAGGCAAATGTGATCACAGCCGGGGAGGTCTTCGCCATCTCAGACATTGTAGTAGACGACGAGCAAGGAGGTTACAAAGTCATGCTGGAAATTACAGCAGTGATGCTTTGAGGACGACAAGCATCCTCGCATGCAGCATCTACCCGAACGCAGCAGAGGACCCAACACCGGAGGAAGACCAATGAATGCCAACCAAAACAAGGCGGTCAACATCAAGGGGATCTGCGCGACGTCCTCCGCAGTCGTGATCTTCGTGAAGGACTGAATGCTAGATGCCAGGACCTCCACTACACAGAGTCTTCCCCTCGTACCGGAAGAAGTAGCTGTCAACATCCACAAGTACGACGGCAAAAAGGACCCGAGTCAGTGGATTCGATGCTACTCGGCCGCCATCAGCCTCGTAGGAGACGACAGCGTTAAAGCAGTCTACTTCCTGATGGTGCTCGAAACTACTCCATTGACTTGGTTCAAACAACTTCCAAAAGGATCCATCGTCAGCTGGCTCACGCTCTCCAAGAGGTTCGTGGAGAACTTACTGTGGCCTCGTGCAACCAATCGTCATGATCTCCAAAATTGCTAGTAGAAAGATGGCGAAAGCATACACGATTTACTACAAGCGCTTCACCGAAATTCGCTCTACCTTGGTGGACGTCTCTGATAGAGACGTTATTGTACTTTTTGCGATGGCCTCAAGAAAAAATTGCTTTACTAAGACTTCGTCAGAAACAAGCCAAAGACAATAGTCGAGTTTCGAGACATGATCGACAACTGGACGGACGCTGAAGATAAAGTACGAGCGAAGCTACGCGATCAAAATCGGCGAGATAACAAACAACGGCGAGATCATGGATGTTGATCCCTCGACTCCATCCTACCTGCGGTGGTCCAAGGTCCCAATTCAGTTCACTTGTGCGGATCAGTGGACAAGCTACTCCAATCCAAGGCTCAATGTTCTTGCAGGCTGTAAAACTAATAATGTGTTTCTTATCACAGTTTTCAGCTTTGCCACCGTCCATTTCTTATGACATAACTAATTCTACATTTTGTATCACGCATATTTTGGTTCCATATTTCCCTCCCTACCATCCTTTGGCATCTGGCATTTCACCCAAAATCAGCTAGAATGTATGAGTAACGTAACAAACCATTTGAGTGCACCAATAGTATTGTGTTTGTCCTACCTCCATTGGGATCTTGTGAGATGTACAAGTATCAGCTAATATTTTTTTTGATGGAAACTGGAGGGGTTTGCACCCCTACAGCAATTTATTAAAAAGACAGCAAAAGAGTTTACAAAATACAGAGTAAAGTGAAAAAGCAAAAGGAGGGCAGGGAGGAAGCACTTAGGATACATAAAAGGTAGAGAAGAAAATGAGACCCAACACCGAGATGAACCACGCTAGGATAGATTGTTGATCCATTGATTAAACTCTGTTAGATTTCTTCTTTTCATCCTCAGAGATAGTAGATGAAGCTCCTCTCTGAAGTTTGCCTTTGACGCCTGAAGATCAGGAATAATCTGACGAAAAATCCAGTCATTTCTTGCCTTCCAGATTGTCCAACACATGACAATGATGATCTCCATAAAAAAAGGCACCTGAAGTTGATCTTTGAACCTCTGAAGATTTTGAAAGGGGTCTAGTTGCTGGTCAATCTGAATATTTATCCAGGCCCAACACTGAATGGCGAAAGGACAGTCTAGAAATAGGTGGCTTAAAGATTCCTTCACTGATCCAATACACAGAATGCATTTGTAATCCTGCAATGACATGTTTTTTCTAATATTGCTATGCACACTTACATCTGGAACACAATTTGCATCCTTCATGATCATTGTGTGCTTGAGCGAAAGCAGGGTAACTGTGAGACTGTGATGACCGTACCTGGGATGGGAGATCCAATGGAGAGCAAAGGCATTGGCATGACAGATTCACTAGGTACGATGGCGTGCTTTGGTGCACCCGTCCCTACAACTGATTTTTAAGGAAGTAAAACTTTGATTTATTCTGCCGACAACTAGTATGAAATGCTAGTGAAAGTAGGGTATTTCTACTTGCAGTGACTGCACTACTGGTAGAAATATATTTCCACTGGCTGTACGCTTCACTGCCAATGTAAATGAATTTCTACAAGCAGTCCCCAGCAACCGTTAATAAAAATTAATTCAAAAACAAGCACAAAAATAGAAAAAAAAATAATTTGCCTTTTGGCCAGCACCACCAAAGCTTCTCTCATTTTTGTTCTTGCTCGGCTGCACGGGTCAAACCCAGTTTTTGTTTTAGGCCTTGGAACATCTGCACGGGCCAATATAGTAACTCAAATGGGCTTTTGTTTCTTTGGTCTGGCCTGGGCTATGGTGGAGCCCTGCCAAAAATATTGAATGTAATGATGGGTGGAGGGAGAGAAGAATCTGAGGGAATTTTTCCCACACACCCCACCTAGCAACTTCCACGTTCACGTGTGTGTTTGGTTTTACCTCATAAAGTTTTATCCCCGTCACATCGGATATTTGACACTAATTTAGATTATTAAATATAGACTAATTATAAAACTAATTATATAGTTTGAGACTAATTTGCGAGATGAATATATTAAGCCTAGTTAGTCCATGATTTGACAATATGATGCTACAGTGACATATGCTAACGATAGATTAGTTAGTCTTAATACACGAATTAATTTCCAGCCGAATTTGTTTCAAATAGGCCCGTGGGCTGCCGCCCATGGCCAGAGCGCACAAAGACGCTCCTTGCTATGAGAGATTTGATTATTTAGGACTCCAAACATTGGCCCTTGATTAGGCAATTAATTCCCCTTGCTAGGCCGTCTTCCTTGCTGCACCGTTTGCACCGTCTCTTTTATTTTTTTTGAGGGTATATTTTGATCCAAGAGATATAATTGAGATGGAGTCTAAATAGAGTATGCTCAAAGAACTGGCTGAATTGCTTTTTAGGATACAAAAAAGATAAGCCTGGTGCTATAGGAGGTAGGCCATGTTTTCTCATCAGTACTACATATAGGGAATTTTCTCTTCACTTGCTATCACTCTAGTACGGTGACATAAGGGCCACCACCATGGACTCGACCTCCTAAGAGTAACGCCAAGAGACTCTATATTGATTCCAATAGACTATTCAATAAAAAAATTAAATATGAATGTCCTCTATTCAATCTTTTTCACTCGCGATAAATGGAGAATGGAGCATGCCAGCTATATTTTTTTAGATAATGGATAAAACAATATCCGGCCTCTACATCCATAGATGTACACAGCCCATTATTATAAAGTTTTGGAGGAAAAAAAGAGAGAGCCAGTCTTATAGATCGACCCGGACGCTAATTCAAATAGTATAAATGTTTCCATCCTTTATTGGATATCTCTAAAGCAATTATTTCCAATTTCTTGCTCATCGTAGAGAGCGCGTCCTTGGCTATCTCATCACGCTGCAGCTGGGCCCAAGAGCGTAACCAGTACGCTCCTCTAAAAATTACCTGCATCATAGAGTTAGATCTCATTTGATTAAAAACAACATAATTACGGCATCTCCAAATAGCCCAAAACATGGCAGCCACCCCCACCCAAATCAAATTTCTAATCCTTTTATTTTGATTAGTTAGCCAATTACCAAACATGTGGCTGATTGATCTTGGTTGGGTCAGACTAGTAGCAAAAAAGATAATCCTCCATATCATTTTGGTAAGGGGACAGTCTAGGAACAAGTGTTGGATAGTTTCATTCCCATTACAGCAGATGCACTTCTGACTCCCCTTCCAATTTTTCCTAGCGAGGTTGTCTTTGGTTAAGACGACACCCCTTTGCAAGAACCAAAGAAAGATTTTAATTTTTAGAGGAATTTTTATCTTCCAGATCTTCCTATGACGAAAAGGTGTTTGTGTATCTATAAGATAGAGATACATAGAGCGGACAGAGAATAACCCAGATTTGGTTAAACTCCATCTGAAGTAATCTGAACATTCGACCAATTCGACATTTGAGATCTGTGCTACTAAACTAAGCCATTCTGCAAGTTTATTATCCACCAGAGCCCTTCTAAAAGAGATGTTTAGTGGGCTAGTAGTCATCACTTTTGAGACTGTTGCGTGAGGATCCCGCACTATATTATATAAGGATGGATATTTAAATTTCAGAGGCTTATCTCCTACCCATGTGTCGTCCCAAAACCTAGTGTTGGTTCCATCTTTAATATCGAATGAACCATTAGCCAGCACCTCATCTTTGATATGCATGAGTCCTCTCCAGAAATGAGAGTCATTGGGTTTGGCTGCCACCTGAGTTAGGCTCTTGGAGCTTAAGTATTTATTCCGTAAAAGAGATTGCCATATGCCTTCTGAGTTTAGCAGATTAACCAGCCATTTGGCTAGAAGACATTTATTTTGCAATTGTAAATTTAGGATACCTAATCCTCCTTGGTCTTTAGGACGGCAAAGGATGTCCCATCTGGCAAGACGATATCTATGTTTATCTGAGTAGCCTTGCCAAAAGAACCTTGATCTATAATGATCCAGGTTTTTAATGACCCGACCCCCTTAGGGATCTATATGCTCCGCAGAGGTCATTTCCCGCGAGCATCGCCTCTATCCCGCCGGCGCACATCCTCTTGCACCGCTGCAACCTGCGCACCAGCAACTTTCGCCTCCTGTTCGTGTTACTGCTCACTGCAAGTCACCCACACGCTTCTCTCGATCGCATTGCAGAGCTTCTATGTCAGACTGTAACGCTCCGCCAGCAACTACCGTGCAAATTCTGTTAGATATCTAGTCAAATTTAGGCATGATTTAATAAAGATAATTAACAAAAGATTTATGACATTGTGATCTATTACTCACCACAGCAACATCTACATGATGACAAACATACTGATCATATAAAAAAGTACTGAGTTTCACGAACTCATTGAGTACAATAATATACCTAGAGGCGAGACCAGTGCTAGAGGCACCGGAGGTGCCATTCCCACGAGTCAAACATAGTGGTCTGCTCAATGTTGTGGACCTTAGTCAACGCAGAAAGATGTACGTTGAGAACAACCATTAGAAAGTAGATGTTCCCGGCTAGGAAGAAGACATTGTTGAGTGGTCAACGAGAAGAAGACATCGCAAAGCACTATGCGGCAACAAGGAAGTAGAGGTTGTAGATGACCGAGTACAGGAGTAGTCGCGCGCACACTCCCCAAAAACCAGATAATTAGTTTACCCGCACACCCGAGCAGGTGTCGTAGACAGGCATATCGGGTCCGGAGTTTTGCTCTCCCAATGTATGTGTGTGCCAGAGCTGGGACGGAGAAACAAGAAAGGAACAGCAATAGAAGAACACTGGTGCAGGATGTGTATGTCCATGCACGAGACTGAAGGTGAGCACCTTTCTAATAGGCACAGATGTCATGAAGATAAAGAGTAGAGGATGGACCTGGATGTCATGAAGCAGCTCATCAGATACAAGTAACTGCAGCCATAACCACTGGAGTTAATAGTAACCACACAACCATAATCATGACTGTTACGTGTCAAACCACAATCAAGCCATCATTAATCAGTCCAAAGTGACTATAAACTAGCTCACCGACACCATGTCATGGTGGTCCCGTCCGGCCAAGCCCATGCGCGTTGCATCATGCAGTCTCTATTGCACCTAGCATTTAGTCTGGACCCTTAGGTTGTTTGCTTGACTTTAATTGAACAAAATTAGGCCTAGTCTAATAAAATCCAAGAAATTCATTAAGGATGGATGCCATGCCATCCGCGTCGTACAACATCCTTAGGATATCGGCAACCTTGAGGATCTTGAGGGCCAGCTTTTAGTCCAGCTTCACAAAGGTCTTTTCCAGCTTCTCTTAACAAACAGATATTTTGAAACCGTTTTCCCTAGAAGTTGTTTCTTAGCTTCTCTAATGTGCACAAAAACCCTAGTGAAGCTAAAAATATTAGCTTCTCCTAGCTCTCTCTCTCTCTCTCCTATCTTCCCTAAGAAGCTGTTTTACCAAAAAAAAAAATTGAAAATAGTTTTACCTTCATTGGTGAAGCTGGTCATGGAACCGAAGCCACAAAAAGGTTTCACTAGTGAAACTAAGCTGTACCAAACGGGAAGTCAGAGGAGACGACTTCCCTCCGCCAGCTGCATGCAGGCTCATGATCTTCTCATACAGGGCACTAGCCTCACGTCCGCATGGCCGGATCCATATTCATGCTTGTGAATGCCATCGCACCCATGCGAAAATCAAAAACCATAGAAACAATTGGATTATTTCACCATATTTGCACCCTTATATTTTAGATCCTTTCACCCACAAGCCAAGCACACCATCCTCGAATTTTCTCTAGCTCTTGCCGTGAACATACTCCCTCCGTCCTATAATATAGTACATTCTGGCATTTAATTTTTTTCCCTAAAATATAATAGATCCGGGGAACAAAAAGATGATGTTTACTAGATAAAAATACTTGATTTAGTACTTGTCATATTTTGTATAGTGGAACCGAGAGTCCACCCTTTAATCATGGGAATAGAATCAGATTTCTATATATTTGGATGTTAAGTGAGGGGTACATGCGTCTATTGTACCCTCTGATTTTGTCTTAGAATGATCAAAATGCGCTATATTTCAGGATAGAGGGAATAGTCAGTAACAGTGGTGAGCCACTAGCGTGCATATGCCTTGAGCTCGGTCGTGGAGTGTCTCTCAAGGTCTAGTGAACTTGTTCGTGTGATTGTATGAGAAGAATGCAAAATGCCTGAACAATGCCGGTGAACAGGAAAGCTAATTAGTGCTGACGCGGAGGTTTCCAAAACTAGTGTTGAAAACCAAAATTTTCCATTTTTAAGTTATCAAAATGCAAAATGGACCTCATCATTGCGTTCCTCTCATCGAGATGGTAAAAAAACATATATGGAACGTCCAATTTAGAGTATGGATGAAGGAGTTATGCCTTTGGTAAGATGCTCCACTCTCAGAGGTTTCAACCCATGTCGGAAGTTTCGAGGATCGGAAGTTCCATGAGGCATCAGAACTTACCTTAAAAGATGACCCAGAGAGCCTAGCTAATTTACAGAGTCCGTTGAACGTATATGTTTTGATGCTCTAAGTAGTTTTAGAGTGCCAATTGAGAGATCCAAATTTACATAAGCTCTTGGAGTTGCTCTAACACTAGTCACGGGCTGTATGTTAGGGCCGGTGGATTGCCGACGCTATGAGCTCACCGATGCATGGCGTTGCTCAGTGCGCGGTCACCGTGGTCTCAGGCGAACGTAGACACACCCACGTGAGAGAGAGAGACTACTATTTTCACTGCAACTGGCGCAGCTTCTTTGATGCACTGCTTAGTCTTTATCACGGGCTTGATCCGCATCCTCCGCCACAACGCGCAGCTGCACGGTGCGCCACTTTTCTCGGGTGCCTGTGCGACATGCACGGCATGCATGCCATGGCGGGAGCTCGCCCTAAGACGCGGTCACGGCGTGGCAACGTGCAGTCTCCGTTCCACCCGTCATTCTACGCGATTACAAACATGACGTTACAAAAAGTAAACTATCTAGCTAATGCAACTACATGTTGATAACTTGTTTGACATGATTACAAGATGCAAATGCAACATTTCACCCCCTTAATCTTGTCAAACCCTGATGACTCCCAACTGCCTTCTCATCTCTGCAAACCTGATCCTCCCAAGTTGTTTTGTCAGTATGTCAGCCAGATGACCATCTGTGCTCACATGCTCCACATCCACCACATCATTGGCAACACACTCTCTGATGTAATGGTACCGAGTGTCAATATGCTTGGTCCTCTCATGGTACACTAGGGTTCTTGCTTAGTTCCTGAGCAAACCTGTTGTCAATGAAAAGCTTGAACTTCTTCACTTCTGAACATGTCAGATCAGCTAACAGTCTGCTCAACCACACTCCCTGACAGGCTCCTGTAGCACCAGCAATGTACTCAGACTCACAGGATGACAGTGACACCACCCTTTGTTTCTGTGAACTCCAAGTCACAATGTTTCCACCAAGAAAAAACACAACACCAGTGGTGCTCTTCCTTTTCTCTATATCTCCTGCATGATCACTGTTAGTGAAACCAAACAACTCTGAACTTTGCCCTTTGACAAATTTGCAGCCAAGTTCTGTGGTTCCTGCAACATATTTGACAATTCTCTTGATGGCTCCGCAATGCTCTAAATTTAGTGTCTCCATGAACCTACTAACCATCCCAACAGAGAAAGCAAGATTAGGTCTTGAATTCACCAAGTATCTGAGACTGCCAACAATACTCCTATACTTAGTTGCATTTGCCACCAACTCAGGCTTGCCAGGCAGCAGTTTGATGTGCTGCTCCATAGGTGTGTCAACAGGGTTACAACCCTTCATACCTGAGATTTCAACAATTTTTTCAGCATAAGCACTTTAACAAATAGTGATTTCACCTGGCTTTCTGCTTCACCTCCAAGCCTAGATAATAGCTCAGCAAGCCAAGATCACTCATACTGAAACTCAACTTCATCTGTTGCTTGAATGTAGCAATGCCTTTGCTATCTGGTCCACAGATGATGAGATCATCTACACACACCCCAACTAGGAGAAGTGAAGTGCCTGACCCTCTCCTATAAACTGCATGCTCTTCTATACTTCTGATGAAACCCAATTGTACAACTCTTGATCAAGTCTGGCATTCCAGGCTCTAGGAGCCTGTTTGAGGCCATACAAAGCCTTCTTGAGTCTTAGAACCTTCCCTCAGTGTTTAGGATCAGAGAAACCTAGTGGTTGATGCACATACACTTCCTCCTGTAGATCTCCATTCAGAAAAGCAGATTTGACATCTCACTGGACAAGACGGAGTAGAGGAAAGGAGAGTAGAGGCAACAGTCACAGAGATGGATCACGATGCCACTGCTCCACAACCTGAAGACACAACCACGACTACCAAGCCTAAGAGGAAACGAGGGGATAGAAAAGGAGATCTATATCCAGATAAGGCATGCTATGTGATAACGGAGGTCGGGCCAGCAGGGGAGGTCCTTGAGCCGAAGGAATTAAGAGGACGATTTTGTAATGTGATCGGGGCCCTAGTAAGAGATAAATTGAACCCAGTAATCCCTAACTGAAAGAGGTACCAGAGAACAAAAAGAATGAACTATGGGATAGGCACATGAGGGTCAATTTTAGATTTCCGGAGGGTAAGCACGAACTGGTAAAAAAAATGCTGTCAGGATGATGGGAGAGGTATTCCGACGTTGGAGGTCGGAGCTCAACACGAAGTATATCCAAAAGGGGTTAACTCCCTTCAACGAGTTCAGCAAAATAACTCCTAGTCAATGGGAGGAGCTCGTGGCTCAGAAGACTTCACCAGAGGCATTGGAGCTCAGTGCCCTGTAACACCGAGCTGGCGAAGAAGAACAAACACCACCATCATCTAGGCCCCGGTGGCTACTATGCCAAGGAAGAGCAGTTTAGGAAGATGGACGAAGAGGCCGCAGCTGCTGGGAATATCGATGTGACGAATCTGAAGGTACGCTCAAGGAACTGGATATATGCGAGGAGTACAGAATCATCCAGCAATAATCTTAAGTTTTATAAGTCGGAGACCCAAGAGGCGGTATCAAGGATACTGAATTATGCTGAAGACAAGGAGAAGGGCTCCTTTAATCCTTCCAGAGAGAGGGACGAGCTTAGCCTTGGCTTGGGAAACAAGGAGCACACAGGCCGCACCAGGGGGCTAGGGAAAAGGACGACCTGGAAGCAAGGATTCCAAGAGGACAGGCACATGTACAAGAAACATGGCCGAGACCGGGAGACTAGTCTTGAGCTCCAAGTGAAGGCTCTAGTTGCGAAGGCGCTGGAGGAGCAAGGACTGTCTACGGAGCCACGAATATTAGTGACGCCACCGGGAGAACTGGCATTAGTTGGCAGCCCTCCGAAAGTTCCTAGCAGCCAAGGTTCCACTGCAGCCACAACCCCCGTCGATCGCATATGGGAACCAACTAGTTGCACCTTGGTGTTTCTAAGCGACCGACAGAACACTGTGATGGAGGTGGCAACGGGTGTGGCACATCCTCCCGGTGGCTTACACCACAATAATAAGATACTGCCGGACTACACTAGGGTCGAGGTGCATACCATGAAGCCTGAGTTCATGCAGTGGAGGATAGACTATGCAACTCCCGAGGGGCTGGTGTTACTCGGAGACGTTATTGGGCAGTTCATCCTCTGGCACAAACGGGACATTATATTGACTGCTTCTTCGCCGCCTCCCCCTCTCCCAAATTTGGAGCGAGTTGTTGAGGTTGGGGAGATATTTTCACCGTCTCGTGACCACCACGTACCTGAGATGCCACATTCTTCCCCACCTCCTAGCGAGCATGTGCCTGATGAGATGCCACAATCTTCTCCAGCTCGTACCAAGCAAGTGCATGATGAGATTCCACAGTCTTCTCAACAAGCACAGCCGATACATGAACAACAAGTGCCTCCTGAAGAAGGTGATGCACAAGAAGACGAGGACGTGCCTGAATGGGAACTTCGAAAGAAGATTCCAATCAACATAAGGCCAGTTTATGTTCCAGGTGAAAGACGTCTTGTCGGTGTCCAAGTGGTATTCACATGACCAGTTCAAGCCTGAGAACCAAGTTAAACAAGTCCCATCACGGGGTTCTGAGGAGGCCGTAACTAGCAAACTCCACCAAATTGCAAAGCAGTATCCAAATGTTGATGATATCAAATGGTCAAAGGATTGCCCGAAAACATATGAAAGAGGCAAGCCCTTTATACCAAACCGGGACATTCGGCGCCTACCACTTGGAATGAGAAGGTTCCATGATTGGTACTTGCGTGTTCTCCTAATGAGCATAGATCTCGTACAAGCATGCTTCCCCACCGGCACATTTGGAAGCCCAGCCGGGAAAATTGTCTTTGACTTCAATAACATGCACACATGCTTTCACCTGAGAGAAATGGAGATGAATCTAATTCGCACGTGGTGCTTGTAAGTCCTTGTCCTCCCGATATGATATGAATGTAATCTTTGAATTTTGTTGTAACTAACCAACGCCGTGATTTGTAGAATGCAAGTGCACATTGTCAAACAAATGCCAAGTCTGAAAGCCAGGTATGTAGACCCTCAAGCTATAGCCCAACCAAATTTTAATTACCCTAAACAGTGGACACTGGATGCCAAAGAGCTAGCTGCTGCAAAGACTCTTCGGGAGAAAGAGCGCATCAGTACAGCGAAACTAAAGGAAGAGTCCCTTAAGGTTGCGGCATACATTGCTCTGGCTTTCAAAAATCTACAACAACACTATACTATATGGCTACCATACAACTTTGAGTAAGTTCAACTATATACTTAAAGCTTTGTTCGATATATCTTATCCGATGCAAAAGAGCTTATCTAGTTCTATGATTAAATCCATGCAACAACCACTGGATTTGTATAGTTGTCGATGTCGGAAGGAGCATGGCATGGGTCTTTGATTCAATAGATAAGGACCCGGCGACATACAAAGACTTCATATCGATTCTCAAGACGTATACATATCGACAATCCTCATTAGCTTATATATTTGTATACATACTTGTAACGTTCACTTATGGATACTAACAAGTTGTATTTGCTAAAATAATTCGAACAGGGCATTTAGGTTCTATGTCACTCATCATCACGGAAGGCATGATCCAGCGAGGAAGGAAAAGCTGGCTATAAAAACACTATGTGCGGTAAGTGTAACTTACTTCTTCAGTACTCCGTTACATGGCTGTCGAAAACATTACCTAACATTTTCATATGCAAAACACATAGTGCCCCAAGCAGAGGCCTAGGAGTGTACATTGTGGATACTATATATGTTCTATGATAAGTAACACCAGTGCCTACAGGAGACACCCCTTAAGGGTAAGTTTGAACCTCTTCATCAGTAGTATAAAAACTTCGTACATGGTATGAAATACTAAACCGAAACTTGTTCTCTTGTAGTGGAGAGAAGAGAAAGGAATGAAAAAAGACCCATACAAGGATGACCAACTCTTAGAGCTCGTCGGCGACCTTTGCAACTTCATATTGGACCAGATTGTACACGTCAAAGGCGCCTACCATGACCGAGAGTCTGACTTAGGTAGAAATCCTAAGTACCAACACCTTCGTGAGACTAAAAGGCTAGCTCTAGGATGTTGATAACAATGTGTATGGAATTTGTATATTAAATGATGGATTGTATATATCCTTACGAATTGGACTTGTAATTGTAGTTTATATAATACTATTGTGCTTGTAGTCGCGTTCGGAACGTTGGTCGCGGGGCGTTCGGTAACGCGAACGTGGTTCGTAACGTTGGTTCGCGGGGCGTTCGGCAACGCGAACGCTGGATGGAATACGCGGAAACAAACAGTTCTGGTCGAATTTGAATTGTAAATTTGAATTTTTTTGGCGGGAAAACGTACTGTAGGGGCGGTTCTAGATTGAACCGTCCCTACAAACAGGTATTATAGAGGCGGCTGACACTACAGCCGCCCCTATAAATCGATTTGTAGGGGCGGCTCAATCACCAACCGCCCCTACAAATCGATTTGTAGGGGCGGCCTGGGAACCGCCCCTATAAATGCATGATTTGTAGAGACGGTTCGGTATGGATGGCTGGCCAAACCGCTCCTACAAAAGGTTATCAGTCGCCCCTAAAAATGCTTTTCGTAGTAGTGAATGAAGAACTTGATCTGCACGATGCGAATGTGATCCGGCCTGCACGTGCCCCTCCATCTCCCACCATGGTCACCGCCACCGCCAAGGGCAAGCTCGTCGTTCACCGTCCTCCAGCGCATGTAATTAGGGGTTGACGGCGGCTCCGTTTTCTCCAGGCGTGCAGTGCGGACGGAGATAAAAAAGGGGGCCCACCTTGGAAGAGAAACGCACGGATGCCGTTCATGCATGTGGAGACACGGATCGAGACATGCAAAGGGGACACGCAAGCTCCAGCCGACCTGGCCCTAACAAACCGGATGACACAGCCTCCTGGCAAGCCACGTCAGAGCCTGTACGCAACACGTCACCGCTGGAAACTGGAGTGCCGATAAAGCTAGCTGATGCTGAAACAAGTAGCGTACCAATTGAACCGAAACGAAAGGAACGGCTTGAGTTCGATGATGGTGCCTTTACTGCACGAGATACAAGCCCTGTTTGATCCATGGGTTTAGTCACCTTTTATCCCTCATGGATATAGGCCCTGTTTGACATGGCTCCAGCTCTGGGTAGAGTTGCTCCACTCCAAAACTCTAGATGGAGCCAGCTCCACTCCAGAACTCCAAAACTAAAATGTGGTGTTTGGCTAGATGGGTGCTCTCAACTAAAAAAAAACCGATTTCAGTGTGAATTGCCATTGTTGTCCCCCAATTCAGGACTCACTTGTCATCCTCTCTACCCCATCTTCTTCTTCAGAAGTCTCCTGTGTTTAGCTTAGATGAAATCGTGATGCACCATTGCTGCTGCAACGTGTACTTTGCTCATAGCTTGATTCATTACGTACGTGCCTCTATCTTATAGCATATCCCTATCTATCCTGTATGAAGATCGTATCTATTTCATTGCTCATAGTAGATCCCGTCCCAGCTTAGGTACCAAGATTCAGATGGAGTGGTGGCTCCGGCACCAAGATGACGACGACGACTCCTCGGTGGCAGTGGCGCCCAGCAGCGCCTCCAGGTAGTCTGCTCCGAGGTCTTCCAGGTCCATCACCTCGCTCCTTGTCGCTGCCTTCGCTTTCCGGCTCCGGCTCGCTGGACGCCGCATCCGCATGGAATGCCGCCGCTTGAGCGCCACCACGGGCGAGCCAGAGGCAGAACCAGAGCCGACGCACACATCCATGCCCATTCCTTCCAGGGACTAGCGGACCCGCTCCACGGGGAAGTTGAGCACGGCGGCGGCGCCACGCATGGCGAACGCCGCCTGGTCGTACGCCAGCGCCGCCGCCTCCGCGCTGTCGAAGGTGCCCAGCCACACGCGCACGCCGTTGCGCGTCGAGTCCCGGATCTCCGCCGCGAACTTGCCCCACGGACGCTTGCGCACCCCGCGGTAGGGCCGCCTGCCAGGCCCCATGGCTCCCGTGCCATTATTCGCCTCTGCTTCTTCCTGCGTCGACGTTGCCAGGGCCAGGCCGGCCTCCTCCTGCAACTGCCGCTGCCCGGCGATCATGTCCAGCAGCGCCACCTCGTCGGTGTCGTTGCTGCGGCAGGAGGAAGTCACAACGCGCGGATTCGCGAGAAAAGAAAACGAATCGTTTTTTTTTTTTTTGTGTAACGAGTGGTATTGGTGGGTAATTACCCACCAACTCCACGAGGAGGTTCAAGAAAGGGGTTTTGGAGCAGCAAAAGAGGTGCTCCAAAACTCCACCCCCATTTGCACTACAGCTCCATGGAGTTGGCAGCTCCATGGAGTTTTGGAGTTGGTGTGTTTGGCTGAATTTTTTGCTAGAATTGGTGGAGTTGTGGAGTGGAGCCATGCCAAACAGACCCATAAAAAGGCTAAAAGTGGAGGTTAAACTTTAGCCCACCCATTTTCCATTGGCTCCTCCAAACAGGGCTAAACATGGCTAAAAGTGATCCCTCGATACTAAAAGATGCATACTACCCCCACATATCCCTATACATGGCTGTCCATAAGTATTAATTAGAGACAAAAATACCATGATAAGGTACATGGCTAATCTTTAGCCGCTGGATTCAAACAGTCTCATGGGCTAAACTTTAACCCCTTCATTTTAAGGGCTAATCTTTAGCCCCATAGATCCAAACAGGGGCGTAGGTGACCATGGCGGCGGCAGCGACGACAAGGGCGAGCTCCAATCCGGCCGGCGGCCGGACGATGTCTGTTCAGATGAGAAATCAATTAAAATGCCGTCGTGGCACGAGCTTCCCGGATGCGCGTCTTCCTCTCAAAGAACATCACATCGCAGGTTGGGGAGGCTAGTTGGATCGTTTAGACGACTGGAGCCAAATGTGTGGTCTGAGTTTGGTACATAATTAAATATGGATTCACACATTGTTGATCATGCAGATCACCTTGCAGAACATTTCGTTTCTTATGGTCCTTTTCCATCAGCGGTAGAACTAGAAGTATATGATCACATCAGAAACGTGTTTTCGTCCTTGCTCCCAGTCCCATGTCCAAGTTGCACGAATCTACACACAAGCTACGCTCTGTTTCTACTCCCACGAATTGGGACCTGTTTGTCCTTAAGCACGACCAGATTTTCGGCTCGTGTAGTACATATGCATGTTTCCTTTGCTGTGTGTTTGGTCGAAAACCGAACGAACACATACAAATAAAATAATGTAATGCAAGAGAGACGCGTGCACACATATTCGAGAACCACATATTTCATTAATTCTTTCTTGAATATACAAAATACATGATCAACGAAAAAAATATCTTCTTCCGTTTTCAGCGTCATGCTTAAGGAGAGGTTTGACTTGTAGGAAAATTGCGTAGTTCGCCGATTCCCGGGGCCTGTTGGGCGTGACCGGTGAATTACATATGCAAGACGAGCTTGTAGAAAACCTCCGATTAAGCTGCACTTTCATGGTCGTCAAATAGTTGATTGATCATCGTCAGCCATATGCGATATATGGCGTAGTAAAAATATGGACGGCTTTTATGTCGGTAAAGCTCGGTCGTGACATTGCCATCGCCACGTCTGGGTAAACGGAATTTAGTGTTGATGAAGGGGATGACTTTTGCCTCGTCAGTGCCCAGTCATGTACGCCTGCCTTCATTAACATGGACGTGTGTGAGTTGTCTTTGCCTTGTCGATGCCCAGCAACAATGTGTCCAATCCCGTAATTGGGAAGTGTAGATGGAGTAGTGACCTCGCCTCGTCGGCACTCAGCCATAGCTCCGTCTAGCCTCGTCGGCACTAGACGTAGATGATTATATATAATAGAAATCCGCAACCAATAGCGGCGTAAGTATTGCTTGGACGATGCTTTTTCATGTGAACAAATGGACAGCCTCCCGGCATTGGTATTTTATAACGAAACGAGGCATTCTTGTCTCGTGTGTCTCGACTTTCTCTTTCCATCATCACGACGAGCGGGGATTTCCTGTCTCGCGCATCGTATCAATTCATCAAGCTCGGTGAGGGCAACCCCTTGCTGTAATTACCAGCATCCTGAGCTCGAAAAGTAATATGACCCGGCCAATACGACCTCTTCGCCGAGTTTGGAAAGTGATGCAATCCGGCCAATATGACCTCTTCGCCAAATTCGGAAAGTGATGCGATCCAGCTAGTACGACCTCTTCGCCAAGTTCGGAAAGTGATGCGATCCAGCCAATACGATCTCTTTGCCATCGTAGAAATAATAGGGATCAGGCCAATACGACTTCTCCGTCATCGTAGAAATAATAGGGATCAGGCCAATACGACCTCACCGCCACAAAAAACTAGCTCGAAGCAAACGCATCTCATATGTATTGATAAAACAAACTGCAGTTGCTCATGCTTATATGAACTTGTTGACGCATCTAGATTGGATGCCCACCAGGAAACATGACTGCCATAATAGATATGGCAAGGTCTCGGTTGAACTTGAAGAAGATGTCGTCGACTTGATGGACGTGCGCGTGTACGATGCGGCAGCAAGGACTGGCGACTTGCTGGCGTTGGCTTGCTTCTCGGCGACTCGCTGCTTGCAGGCGGCGGCTTCAACTCGTAGAGGACGTGCAGCAGCCAGGGGACGGCAGCAGGGCGTCGGCGTTTATGCGGGGAACCGAAGGGGCCCCCGTGTTGGCCAGGGTGCCGGTTTATATAGGGGAAGGCAGAGACGATTGGCCTCTAAGCCAAGTAACAGATTTAGATTAGAATTGGAATATATTTTCTAACCGCATGCACAATTATATCTTCAAGGAATATCTCTCGTAACTAAGCCAAACGCATCTCCAGCAAGTTCGAATAGATATCTCCTTTGTTCCAACGACGTGTGCAATCTACCTTCTAAAATAATTTTAAGAGGTGGGGCCCACAAATCATAGGCTAAACCATGGTAAAGCTGGTACGCCTATAAACGTGTCAATAATATGCGCCGAATAAGCAGATCCTCATATTCATCTTATCATACATGATTATTTCTATTAAAAATAATCATCAAACACTGTGAGCATGAGAAGTCTTGGTGCTGTTGCTGGTTCCAACACGTCTGCCTGCGTTTGGTTTTTGTATCGCTCAAGGATGACGAGAACAGTTCCCTAAAAAAAAAAAGGTTGACGAGAACAGATAACGTACCCGATGGTGATGCTTGCACTTTGTTTATTTCCTGGTAGTTGTAAGCACGAGCCTGCACTTTTCCTCTGTAGAAACGAGTTTGCCATCCTGTCAGTTGCTGTGTTAAAAGGTCGATTATTGGTCAGGTAAACGACCAAGCAAAGTGACATGTGACCAAATGTGCATTTTGGTCGGGTAAATTCTCTCTGTACCTCAAATCAAGTCATGCATTAACTTTTGACCGTGTGTGATGGGTAGACCCATGTCAGATAAAGTGAATAAGTGACGATACTCTTTGACTCTGCTAATATGAATATGCAAGAGTACGTAGTAGTGTACTACCATAGGAAATGATCATGCCCTCCCTGTTACAGTGGCAATGCTATGCAAAGTTGGTCTATAATTGGCTACTTCGGCAACCACCAAATCCTACAGTAAATAATGGTCTGCTTTGGCTGCAAGAGAATAGCTGCGGTTTTTGTCAGAACCCTACATTGTCTTCACAAAAAACGTGCGGTCTTTGCTTCTGCTGGACATGCATGTGTGTACTTGTCAGCGTGAAGCTCCAAATATCCGAAACGCGAAAGAGGAAGGTGTGCCGCACCTGCCACACACTGAGATTTTCAGGAAATGGAGGGAAAATGAAGAGCATGATCTGCACGATGCGAATAAATATCCTGATCAGTCACTATCTTTGATTTTCTTAAGAATTCAAGCTCCTCCATGGTCTAGGATGGAAAGCTAGCTGAGTGTGACACCGAAAGAAGAGACAAAATGTATTGCTTCCCTAGCTCGCAGGCCTCGTACATGACATGAGCTTGACTAATAATTCCTTTTTGTTGTTCTTCCAAAAAAATTCCTTTAGAAAGAAAAAAAACCATGAAATCATTTCTTCATGAACAATGGTTCATCAAGCACAATGGTGAAGGAACTCGTATCCTTTTCGACCAATATTGAACAGGCACTATAAGTGGTCATGCCGATCGTAATGAGGTTTCCTTTTGTACTTAGGGATGCAAGCGGTGGCCGTTACGCTAGCAGTAGAAACCCGGTTGCATTTCATTGCCAGGTTTTTAGAATTACCAGCTAGCTGTGAGCTGTGCGCGTTCCGTGTTCGACGACGAGCACCCACGGCAGATTTGGCCAAGTGCATGCCTAGCTTTTTGGTTTGGTCCATCAGAATTCGACAAATCTGTGACGTGCGTCTACGTAGGCTTACGTATCTAGCAAAGTGAGTAAACGATACACGAGCACGTACGAGCCGCTGCGGCGCCTGGCTTGGCAGCGGGCATCGATCTGGGTCAGCAACCGGCCGGCACATTCCTCCGGGTCCCGGGCGAGGCGAATGGGACCTGTTCCAACCTTGTCGATCGCCATCCTTGAGTGCGACCCAACTTTGTCTTCGTCTTCATCTGGCTTTTTGATCAATCTAACAGCTTCATTCCCAGCTCCGTTGTCACTGCCACGCCCGCAGACCAAACTGTATGATAGCCTCCTCTCGATCACAAGCCGCGTTCCTGTGACCTTCAGTGCCTGCAACACGTCACTGATATTGGTCCTATGCTGGCTTTCACTGAAACTGGCCAACAGAAACAACCGATCCATCGAAACCGAAAAGAAAGAAAAGGGACCTGAGTTGCATCGGACAACGGTGTTGGACATGATGGCTGCGGCGCAGAAGATAAGCTCCGATCCAGTCCTCCGTTCAGATGACACTGCCGTCGCAGCACGAGCTTGCCGTTTTCCTCTGAAACGACTCATCGGTCGCGATCGTGACAGTAGTCCCCGGCAGCAGCAAGCAACAACCGACCTGACCGGAAGCTCCGCGCGGTGCCGCAATTTCTTCGAAGGAATGGGACCTCCCACTTTTTGTCAATCTTCCTGACTTCCTGGACTTGGCCTTGTCTTCTGGGTTTAGCCGCGGCGTCACCGCGTCAGCATCTAATCACTGTCCTGCTGCTTTGTTGGTCTTCTTCCGCCTCTGGCTCCTGTCAATTCAACGGCTTCCTAGCCAGCTTCGTTGTCACGGCCGGGCACGCCCGGACCAAACGGGATGACACTTGACAGCCTCCGATCCTCTCGCTCACAAAGTCACAAGCCGCGGTTCCTATCCTGGGAACGTCAGTGCCTACAACACGCGTCACGGATATCAGGTTTCTGCCACCATTCATTGAAACTGGCCAGCATGAAGCAACCGATGATCGAACGAAAGAAGAATGGGATTGGGAGTTGCATTGAACCATGGTACGGTGTCTTCAGTGCAGGAGATAAAAGCAGGCGATGATGGCGGCCACGATGGTAAGCTCGGATCCGGGCCTCCATTCAGATGAAACTGCTGTCGTGGTCGTGACACGAGCTTGCCATTTTCCTCTGAAACGACTTACAGGTCGCGAGTCGCGACATGTCAGTCCACAATTGGCGGCTACATTTCTCGCTCACATAGTCACAGGTTGGGAAGGTTATTTGGACGGTTTAGACGACTGGAGCCAGGTGTGTTGTCGAGTCTGGTCGATAAATTATCTGTCTAATTAACTAGTAATAGTGTAATACCCAACTCCTGTGACTATGCACTTTTGACAACTGCTGCTGGGTAACAGAGTGACAGGTACGCCCATCCGTCTTCAAGCTGCTAAGCTTGTTGATAAAGCGCACTCCACTCTGCACTACGACCGGCTTCTGTTGAGACAACTGTGTGTCTGTCAGGGACAGGTCTTGAAGCTGCTAGAGTCTTACAACTCGCTGATGAATGGATTTTTATGTGCGCGAAATGAACTAATAAATAAAGAGCCATGGCGAGATGGAATTGTCTCTTTGGTTCAGAGTCTTGCATAAACAATTCATGTTCTGCAGTTCATGCTACAGTTGAGGTTTCAGTCGGAACTCCCTATGATGTGCGCAAAACAATGCGGGTCCTTGCGTCTGGGTATCGTGCTTAAAATATCTCAGCATACTTATTAATACTTTCCGCAAGATGAAATTATTTCAATATAATAATCCAAGGTCTCTACCTATGATTTACTTTAAAAAGCAAATTCAGGTTTTAGTAACGATCTGAAATGGCACAAGCGTGTGGTCGAGTTTGGTAGATAAATCACCTCTTTACCTAATGGCACAAAACAAGCTCTAGTTATTACTATTGACTTTAGACTGCTATTGAATTTTAGACTGCTGGGAGCTGGGTGACACGAACATTGATTCGTCTTCACGTTGCTATCACTAGTAGAAAACAGACCTTTTATCCGAGGCAAAAATGGACTCTAGTCCCGGTATTTTTTGCGCCCGGGACTAGAGAGACCTTTAGTCCCGGTTGGTGTCTTCAACCGGGACTAAAGGTCCCTGCCCAACGGCTAAAAGTCCCCAAACCTTTAGTCCCGGTTGGTAACACCAACCGGGACTAAAGGTAGACCCTTTAGTCCCGGTTGGTAACACCAACCCGGACTAAAAGACCTTTAGTCCCGGTTGGTGTTACGCACCGGGACTAAAGGTTCCCTGATGGGTTAGTTCAAAAGGGAAGCATCCCATCCATTGTTAAATGTGTGTTGTGTAGGTGGGGTGGTAAGCTACGCGCGAGGCAATGCATGAGGTCTTGGGTTCGAATCTCACGGGACGCAACGGTGGGAGGCATTATTTTTTTAAAGCTGGGAGGACCTTTAGTCCCGGTTGATGTTACGCACCGGGACTATTAGTCCCGGTTATTGATAGTGGAATTGCACACTGCCCTCGGCACTTAGCTTCTTGTTTTCCTATGTGTACATGTGCGTCAGACACAAATTAAAGCGGCTTAAAGTGTATCGACAATAGCTGAATAATTTTCTTAGTTGAATAAATTGGATTGGGGAAATGTAGGCATCACTTACGTTCTGCTGAAGATGTTGCAAAAAATTCGGTTGAAGTAGCCCAAAAAAATTTGCGTTTTTTCTTCTAATGACAAGATCAAGTATTTTTACTTATCTTTGTTAATCAAATGCAAAGCTTATAGATCAATTATTTAACCTATGTAATTCTCTCATTCCAAGATAAGAGTATTCATAATTGAGAGATTAATGCTTCAAACAAAATACAATCTATAAGTGAACTTTGTATGATTAGTTAACTGATCCATGTCGTTGCAAGTACAACAAAGCACAAATGATACAAAGCAGACTTAGTTCTCTATCCGAACAGCCACAAATTAAAATAGTTTTATGATGGACCAAGATCCTAAGGGTTTTCATAGGGCTGAGTACCTAGCAAGAGATGGGCCGGCCCACGAACTACCAGGAAGGTGCGGGACATGGTGGCCTGGCTTCTAGGGCAAGTAACCCGACCTAGTTGGATAAAGGAAAGTCTATCTTTGTAATTGGATTAGAAGTCTTCTGTCTCAATCGACTAGGACTCGAACCGTGCACTTCCCCTCTGGAGTATATAAAGAGAGGTATGGGTACTCCCCTTGTAATGGATCATTCAACACATTCCAACGTAAGGCAATCCACAACACATGACGTAGGGTATTATGCTATTCAGTGGCCTAGTCCCTTCTAAATCGCTGTCTCATGTTTACCACCGTGTTTAGTTTACGCTGAATCCCGACAAGGTTGTCAGTCATCAAGCACCGACAAGTGGCGTGACAGGTATGGGCTTTTGGCAAAAGAGCACTCAAAAGCCCTGCACAACCGAGACCTGCACCAGAGGCAACTGTGATCACAGCCGGGGAGGTCTTCGCCATCTCTGACATTGTAGTAGACGACGAGCAAGGAGGTTACAAAGTCATGCTGGAAATTACAGCAGTGATGCTTTGAGGACGACAAGCATCCTCGCATGCAGCATCTACCCGAACGCAGCAGAGGACCCAACACCGGAGGAAGACCAATGAATGCCAACCAAAACAGGGGAGGCACAGGCCACCCTCAAGGCGGTCAACATCAAGGGGATCTGCGCGACGTCCTCCGCAGTCGTGATCTTCGTGAAGGACTGAATGCTAGATGCCAGGACCTCCACTACGCAGAGTCTTCCCCTCGTATCGGAAGAAGTAGCCCACAAGTACGACGGCGAGAAGGACCCGAGTCAGTGGATTCGATGCTACTCGGCCGCCATCGGCCTCGTAGGAGACGACAGCGTTAAAGCAGTCTACTTCCTAATGGTGCTCGAAACTACTCCATTGACTTGGCTCAAACAACTTCCAAAAGGATCCATCGTCAGCTGGCTCACGCTATCCAAGAGGTTCGTGGAGAACTTACTGTGGCCTCGTGCAACCAATCGTCATGATCTCCAAAATTGCTAGTAGAAAGATGGCGAAAGCATACACGATTACTACAAGCGCTTCACCGAAATTCGCTCTACCTTGGTGGACGTCTCTGATAGAGACGTTATTGACTACTTTTTGCGATGGCCTCAAGAAAAAATTGCTTTACTAAGACTTCGTCAGAAACAAGCCAAAGACAATAGTCGAGTTTCGAGACATGATCGACAACTGGACGGACGCTGAAGATAAAGTACGAGAGAAGCTACGCGATCAAAATCGGCGAGATAACAAACAACGGCGAGATCATGGATGTTGATCCCTCGACTCCATCCTACATGCGGTGGTCCAAGGTCCCAATTCAGTTCACTTGTGCGGATCAGTGGACAAGCTACTCCAATCCAAGGCGCAATGTTCTTGCAGGCTGTAAAACTAATAATGTGTTTCTTATCACAGTTTTCAGCTTTGCCACCGTCCATTTCTTATGACATAACTAATTCTACATTTTGTATCACGCATATTTTGGTTCCATATTTCCCTCCCTACCATCCTTTGGCATCTGGCATTTCACCCACCCAAAATCAGCTAGAATGTATGAGTAACGTAACAAACCATTTGAGTGCACCAATAGTATTGTGTTTGTCCTACCTCCATTGGGATCCAGTGAGATGTACACGTATCAGCTAATATTTTTTTTTGATGGAAACTGGAGGGGTTTGCACCCCTACAGCAATTTATTAAAAAGACAGCAAAAGAGTTTACAAAATACAGAGCAAAGTGAAAAGCAAAAGGAGGGCAGGGAGGAAGCACTTAGGATACATAAAAGGTAGAGAAGAAAATGAGGCCCAACACCGAGATGAACCACGCTAGGATAGATTGTTGATCCATTGATTAAACTCTGTTAGATTTCTTCTTTTCATCCTCAGAGATTGTAGATGAAGCTCCTCTCTGAAGTTTGCCTTTGACGCCTGAAGATCAGGAATAATCGGACGAAAAATCCAGTCATTTCTTGCCTTCCAGATTGTCCAACACATGACAATGATGATCTCCAAAAAAAAAAGGCACCTGAAGTTGATCTTTGAACCTCTGAAGATTTTGAAAGGGGTCTAGTTGCTGGTCAATCTGAATATTTATCCAGGCCCAACACTGAATGGCGAAAGGACAATCTAGAAATAGGTGGCTTAAAGATTCCTTCACTGATCCAATACACAGAATGCATTTGTAATCCTGCAATGACATGCTTTTTCTAATATTGCTATGCACACGTACATCTGGAACACAATTTGCATCCTTCATGATCATTGTGCTGGAGCGAAAGCAGGGTAAATGTGAGACTGTGATGACCGTACCTGGGATGGGAGCTCCAATGGAGAGCAAAGGCATTGGCATGACAGATTCACTAGGTACGATGGCGTGCTTTGGTGCACCCGTCCCTACAACTGATTTTTAAGGAAGTAAAACTTTGATTTATTCTGCCGATGACAGTTTTGGACCACTAGTATGAAATGCTAGTGAAAGTAGGGTATTTCTACTTCCAGTGACTGCACTACTGGTAGAAATATATTTCCACTGGCTGTACGCTTCACTGCCAATGTAAATGAATTTCTACAAGCAGTCCCCAGCAACCGTTAATAAAAATTAATTCAAAAACCAGCACAAAAATAGAAAAAAAATTAATTTGCCTTTTGGCCAGCACCACCAAAGCTTCTCTCATTTTTGTTCTTGCTCGGCTGCACGGGTCAAACCCAGTTTTTGTTTTAGGCCTTGGAACATCTGCACGGGCCAATATAGTAACTCAAATGGGCTTTTGTTTCTTTGGTCTGGCCTGGGCTATGGTGGAGCCCTGCCAAAAATATTGAATGTAAGGATGCTTAGAAGGTAAGCTCAATAACTATGATCGGTGGAGGGAGAGAAGAATCTGAGGGAATTTTTCCCACAGCCCCCTCCTAGCAACTTCCACGTTCACGTGTGTGTTTGGTTTCCCTCGTAAAGTTTTATCCCTATCATATCGGATGTTTGACACTAATTTAGAGTATTAAACATAGACTAATTATAAAACTAATTGCATAGTTTGAGATTAATTTACGAGACGAATCTATTAAGCCTAATTAGTCCATGATTTGACAATACGATGCTACAGTAAATATATGCTGATGATAGATTAATTAGTCTTAATAGATTCATCTTACGAATTAATTTCTATCAGAATCTGTTTCAAATAGGCCCGTGGGCTGCCGCCCATGGCCAGAGCGCACAAAGACGCTCCTTGCTATGAGAGATTTGATTATTTAGGACTCCAAACATTGGCCCTTGATTATGCAATTAAATCCCCTTGCTAGGTCGCCTTCCTTGCTGCACCGTTTGCACTGTCTCTTTTATTTTTGGAGCGTATATTTTGATCCAAGAGATATAATTGAGATGGAGTCTAAATAGAGTATACTCATAGAACTGGCTGAATTGCTTTTTAGGATACAAAAAAGATAAGCCTGGTGCTATAGGAGGTAGGCCATGTTTTCTCATCAGTACTACATATAAGGAATTTTCTCTTCACTTGCTATCACTCTAGTACGGTGACATAAGGGCCACCACCATGGACTCGACCTCCTAAGAGTAACGCCTAACGCCAAGAGACTCTATATTGATTCCAATAGACTATTCAATACAAAAATTAAATATGAATCTCCTCCATTCAATCTTTTTCACTCGCGATAAATGGAGAATGGAGCATGCCAGCTATATGCTCCGCAGAGGTCATTTCCCGCGTGCATCGCCTCTATCCCGCCGGCGCACATCCTCTTGCACCGCCTGCAACCTGCGCACCAGCAACTTTCGCCTCCTGTTCGTGTTACTGCTCACTGCAAGTCACCCACACGCTTCTCTCGATCGCATTGCAGAGCTTCTATGTCAGACTGTAACGCTCCGCCAGCAACTACCGTGCAAATTCTGTTAGATATCTAGTCAAATTTAGGCATGATTTAATAAAGATAATTAACAAAAGATTTCTGATATATACGCGTGTGATCTATTACTCACCACAGCAACATCTACATGATGACAAACATACTGATCATATAAAAAAGTACTGAGTTTCACGAACTCATTGAGTACAATAATATACCTAGAGGCGAGACCAGTGCTAGAGGTGCCGTTCCCACGAGTCAACATAGTGGTCTGCTCAATGTCGTGGATCTCAGTCAAAGCAGAAAGATGTACGTTGTGTAGTCCGGCGAACAGCCATTAGAAAGCAGATGTTCCCGGCTAGGAAGAAGACGTTGTTGAATGGTCAACGAGAAGAAGACATCACAAAGCACTATGCGGCAACAAGGAAGTAGAGGTTGTAGATGACCGAGTACAGGAGTAGTCGCGCGCACACTCCCCAAAAAACTGATTAGTTTACCCGCAGACCCGAGCAGGTGTCGCAGACAGGCATCGGTTCTGGAGTTTTACTCTCCCTATGTGTGTGCCAGGGCTCTCCCAATGTATGTGTGTGCCAGAGCTGGGACGGCGAAACAAGAAAGGAACAGCAATAGAAGAACAGTGGTGCAGGATGTGTATGTCCATGCACGAGACTGAAGGTGAGCACTTTTCTAATAGGCACGGATGTCATGAAGATTAAGAGTAGAGGATGGACCTGGATGTCATGAAGCTGCTCATCAGATACAAGTAACTGCAGCCATAACCACTGGAGTTACTAGTAACCACACAACCATAACCATTACTGTTACGAGTCAAACCACAATCAAGCCATTATTAATCAGTCCAAAGTGACTATAAACTAGCTCACCGACACCATGTCATGGTGGTCTGGTCCGGCCAAGCCCATGCGCGTTGCATCATGCAGTCTCTATTGCACCTAGCATTTAGTCTGGACCCTTAGGTTGTTTGCTTGACTTTAATTGAACAAAATTAGGCCTAGTCTAATAAAATCCAAGAAATTCATTAAGGATGGATGCCACGCCATCCACGTCGTACAACATCCTTAGGATATCGGCAACCTTGAGGATCTTGAGGGCCAGCTTTTAGTCCAGCTTCACAAAGGTATTTTCCAGCTTCTCTTAACAAACACATATTTTGAAACAGTTTTTCCCTAGAAGTTGTTTCTTAGCTTCTCTAATGTGCACAAAAACCCTAGTGAAGCTAAAAATATTAGCTTCTCCTACCACTCTCTCTCTCTCTCTTCTCCTATCTTCCCTAAGAAGCTGTTTTACCAAAAAAAAATTGAAAATAGTTTTACCTTCATTGGTGAAGCTGGTCATGGAACCGAAGCCACAAAAAAGTTTCACTAGTGAAACTAAGCTGTACCAAACGGGAAGTCAGAGGAGGACGACTTCCCTCCGCCGGCTGCATGCAGGCTCATGACCTTCTCATACAGGGCACTAGTCTCACATCCGCATGGCCGGATCCATATTCATGCTTGTGAGTGCCATCGCATCCATGCGAAAATCAAAAACCATAGAAACAATTGGATTATTTCACCATATTTGCACCCTTATATTTTAGATCCTTGCACCCACAAGCCAAGCACACCATCCTCGAATTTGCTCTAGCTCTTGCCATGAACATACTCACTCCGTCCTATAATATAGCACATTCTGGCATTTAAATTTTTTCCCTGAAATATAGTAGATTGGGGGAACAAAAAGATGATGTTTACTAGATAAAAATACTTGATTTAGTACTTGCCATATTTTGTATAGTGGAACCGAGAGTCCACCCTTTAATCATGGGAATAGAATCGGATTTCTATATATTTGGATGATAAGTGAGGGGTACATGCGTCTATTGTACCCTCTGATTTTGTCTTAGAATGACCAGAATACGCTATATTTCAGGATAGAGGTAATAGTCAGTAATAGTGGTGAGCCACTAGCGTGCGTATGGCTTGAGCTCGGTCGTGGAGCATCTCTCAAGGTCTAGTGAATTTGTTCGTGTGATTGTATTGGTACAAACAAAAAAGCCTGAACAATGCCGGTGAACAGGAAAGCTAATTAGTGCTGACGCGGAGGTTTCCAAAACTAGTGTTGAAAACCAAAATTTTTCATTTTGTGAAGTTATTCAAATGTAAAATGGACCTCATCATTGCGTTCTCCTCATCGAGATGGTCAAAAAATATATATGGAACGTCCAATTTGGAGTATGGATGGAGTTATGCCTTTGGTAAGATGCTCCACTCTCAGAGGTTTCAACCCATGTCGGAAGTTTCGAGGATCGGAAGTTCCATGCATGAGGCATCAGAACTTCTAACAGACCTTAAAAGAAGACCCAGAGAGCCTAGCTAATTTACAGAGTCCGTTGAACGTATATGTTTTGATGCTCTAAGTAGTTTTAGAGTGCCAATTGAGAGATCCAAATTTACATAAGCTCTTGGAGTTGCTCTAACACTAGTCACAGGCTGTATGTTAGGGCCGGTGGATTGTCGACGCTATGAACTCACCGACGCACGGCGTTGCTCAGTGCGCGGTCACCGTGGTCTCAGGCGAACGCAGACACACACGCGCGCGCGAGAGAGAGACAACTGTTTTCACTGCAACTGGCGCAGCTTCTTTGATGCATTGCTTAGTCTTTATCACGGGCTTGATCCGCATCCCCCGCCACAACGCGCAGCTGCACGGTGTGCCACTTTTCTTGGGTACCCGTGCGACATGCACGCCATGGCGGGAGCTCGCCCTAAGACGCGGTCACGGCGTGGCAATGTGCAGTCTCCGTTCCACCCGTGATTCTACGCGATTACAAACATTATGTTACAAAAGTAAACTGTCTAGCTAATGCAACTACATGTTGATAACTTGTTTGACATGATTAAAAGATGCAAATGCAACATTTCACCCCCCTAATGTTGTCAAACCCTGATGACTCCCAGCTGCCTTCTCATCTCTGCAAACCTGATCCTCTCAAGTGGTTTTGTTAGTATGTCAGCCAGATGACCATCAATGCTCACATGCTCCACATCCACCACATCATTGGCAACACACTCTCTGATGTAATGGTACCGAGTGTCAATATGCTTGGTCCTCTCATGGTACACAAGGTTCTTGCTTAGTTCCTGAGCAGACCTGTTGTCAATGAAAAGCTTGAACTTCTTCACTTCTGAACAGGTCAGATCAGCTAACAGTCTGCTCAACCACACTCCTTGACAGGCTCCTGTAGCAGCAGCAATGTACTCAGACTCACAGGATGACAGTGACACCACCCTTTGTTTCTGTGAACTCCAAGTCACAATGTTTCCACCAAGAAAAAACACAACACTAGTGGTCACTGTCGGTGAAACCAAACAACTCTGAACTTTGCCCTTTGACAAATTTGTAGCCAAGTTCTGTGGTTCCTGCAACATATCTGACAATTCTCTTGATGGCTCCCCAATTTTCTAAATTTAGTGTCTCCATGAACCTACTAACCATCCCAACAGAGAAAGCAAGATCAGGTCTTGAATTCACCAAGTATCTGAGACTGCCAACAATACTCCTGTACTTAGTTGGATTTGCCACCAACTCAGGCTTGCCAGGCAGCAGTTTGATGTGCTGCTCCATAGGTGTGTCAAAAGGGGTTACAACCCTTCGTACATGAGATTTCAACAATTTTTTCAGCATAAGCACTTTGACAAATAGTGATTTCACCTAGCTTCTGCTTCACCTCCAAGCCTAGATAATAGCTCAGCAAGCCAAGATCACTCATACTGAAACTCATCTTCATCTGTTGCTTGAATGTAGCAATGCCTTTGCTATCTGGCCCACAGATGATGAGATCATCTACATACACCCCAACTAGGAGAAATGAAGTGCCTGACCCTCTCCTGTAAACTGCATGCTCTTCTATACTTCTAATGAAACCCAATTTGTACAACTCTTGATCAAGTATGGCATTCCAGGCTCTAGGAGCCTGTTTGAGGCCATACAAAGCCTTATTGAGTCTTAGAACCTTCCCTGAGTGTTTAGGATAAGAGAAACCTAGTGGTTGATGCACATACACTTCCTCCTGTAGATCTCCATTCAGAAAAGCATATTTAACATCCATGTGATGCACTTCCCACTCCCCTTGTGCAGCTAGAGCCAGCAACACCATCGACTGGTACCTCGCCGATGCTGACAGTTTCCTAAACATAACACCATTGTAACCATCAGAAAATAAAATACCGACAAGAATAGTTTGTTAGGAAACCGATGGGCAAATTAATTTCTCTGTCAAGCTGTATTTGTTACAGTATTTGCAACCTTAATCTCTTCCATTGGGTCTTCCTCGAGAATTGGCTTAGTCTTAGCATCTAGAGGATGAGTGATGGGTATAGAAAGCTTAAAGTTCTTCCCAAGTCTTATATTCAACTTCCTTGTTTGTCCTTCTTGGATAAGTCTTTCAATTGGTTGTCCTATCAATAGGTCGAACTCCATAATATGAAAGATATAGAAGCTCAAATAAACTTTGGTTCCTTTTACCGGGATAAGGAGGACATACAAAATCCCCAAACTTAGGAGAATGTGTCCTGAAAGACTTTTTAGCAATTTTGTTGTTGGGGTTAATGGCATGTCTTTCAATAAATCATGAGCAAAAGATGCAGACATGATTTTAGCACCCACAACTAGATTATAAAGGCATCGAAAGGAGTTTTGTTAATTTGGCAGCAAATGGAAAAAGAAGGTGAATCTAAACGAATCACATTAGAGGAAATTCTAACTCTTCTAACCATTCATTGCTTATAATAGACACTAGCTCTTTCGTAGTCTTTTTAAGAAAAGATTCCTCAGAAGTGTCTAAAGGTTCTTTATGGGATGATGATTTCCTAGGCTTCTAGAGTCTCCTCCTGATGTTGTAATTCGAGGTATCTGCATATTCATCAAAAAGTTCATCCTCAAATTCAAGCAAAAAGTCCGAAATTGGAGTTTCCTCCTTTTCCGGTGGTTTGGGATTTGGGATAACAGAAGCTAGTGATGGGTCTGGTAAGGATTTTGGTTCAGCTATCTAGGATTCCTCCTCTAGTGACTCCTTTTCTACTTTTTCAGAGGTGTTCTCTAGGATTTTAGTAAGAATGCTTCTCCTCAAATTTGTGGAGACATGCAAGAATGAACCTCCTGAAGCCGTATTAAGACGCTTCGAGGTTTTCCTATCAAGACCCATATAAAAGTGTTGAAGATGAACGGAGTCTTGAATGGCAAGGTCAGGGCCAATATTAATGAGAGTATTAAAGCATTCCCAAGCCATGCCTAGAGATTCTTTTCCTTCTTGTTTAAAAGAAGATGGGAAAGAATTGTAAGCAAAAGTTAGAACACAAGGCTCCCCAATCTCCTTATCTATTCCTTATGGTGAGATTATACCAACGTTTGGCTTTTCCCATCAACGAGAAAGGAAAAAGCTTCCATCATAAGATTTTGTCTGACATTCCTGCAATGCGTAAACATGCATAGGTTTGCTCAAACTCATTTAGGTGGGAATAGGGGTTTTCATCATCTTTGCCCAAAAAGGATTGGTCCTGAACCATGTTGATTAAACATGGGCGCAGCTCATAGCCAGGTGTTAGGATAGGTTTTGAAGACACTTGTGGCTATAGGTGTGCGCTCGTGGGTGCACCATATTGGTAGATAGGGGTGGATTCTAGATCCATGGTAAAAAGAAACTAAAAGATAAAAGAATAATGATACAAGGATAAGTTAGGTTTGAAGTTAACTCAGCAACCATTTCCCTGGCAATGGCACCAGAAATACTTGTTGGTATAAATTAATACACACAGAATTATCCGCAAGCACACAGATATTATACTGATGTAGCGCTTCACTGGGAGTTCCTAGTTTTATATCAAACTCGAGGAAACGTGTGTGAGAATATCCAAATCTAGCTTAACCCAATATCACAATCAAGGCTAGATAATAGGAGCATAGAGGAGGTTGCAGAAGTCTTCTAGTTCTAACTTCGGTAAGCTTTGTCTTCTATTGTTCAATTCTAGGGATATTACTAAAGAAAACACAGGCAGAGTATGTTTTCTATAACAACAAGGTCATGTTAGGCCTACTAACGGGAGGTGGACTACAAAAGATTTAACAAGGCTATAAGAGTCACCCTCATGAGCTACCATCGATCCAAAAAGTAGGGTACATCCACGAGTAACCGAGTCTAAGCACCATGCTTACACTATGAATACTACTTTAACCCAGGAGCAAGAAGGATTAATGTACTCTAAAAGAGTCACAAACCTGAAGAACAATATGAACAAGATGCTTACTTGAATTAAAAATCAATTACTAGAGAAATCTCAGAACCAAGCTCATGAAGAACTTGATTCCGCCAGGGTACAAGTTGTAGAGAGAGCACCGATAGACCGATGGGACTCCTATGAAACTCTTCCCTCTCACTCTATCTCTCTATCTCTAATAGAAGACTAGATCCTATCGAGGACTAATGTTCTCTTGATTGCTAGCCCTGATCCGAGTGGAAATATGGATTAGGGTTTCTGGCTTTTTAGCTCTCAGGATCTGACTTGGCATGCCCTGGGGGTGCAGGCAGGTATATAGGGCGGAGCATCAATCCTAAGCCTTCAGATCAAACCGACTTGAACAAACGGCAGAGATGCAATCCTTAAGGCGGTGGAGAACTGACATAGCAACGGGAGGTTGACATGGGGGGCCACAGGCCAGCCAGCCTATAGGTGGGGCTGACCGACCCCCATGTTAGGGGCATGGGCTCCACTTCGGTGGAGAGCCTCCTAGAGTCTTCTAGAGTCTTTCCACCTGTTTATACAACGGAATTCTGTAATTTCCTTTGATGAATAGGTCCTACTTGGCGGTTTTCTGATTAAATCATACTAGAAATACAGATTCACCAAAACTTATGGAATTTGTCAGTTTAAACCCCTAAGTCTACATTAGTGCTCTATTTTAGCTATTTATGCAAGTTATATTGACAGTTTGTGATGAATGTTAACTACCGTCAATAAGGATTACCCCTGTTCTGTTGAATTGTGGAATAAGACAGGAAAGCAAACACCATTTTGACCTTCCGACAAGCTTCCACAAGAAAAGGTGAAACATTGAAGAACCCCAGGGTGCCTGAACATTCAAGATCCATCAACACTGGAACCCTGCCATCTCACAGGTTTGTATAGACATTTATATATTCTCTAACCATGTGTAGATTGGAGAAAACGGTCAATGTCACAAGAATTCAAATCATATCTCAAGTGACGGAAACAGACGCTGCACTACTGATAAATTCCATCATGTGAGTCATGGTAAGTATGATCAAGAAAGGTGAGATAGTCTTGCTCATGTACTTTAAACTTGATGAGTAGTTATCTGTTAATTATTGCATTCCATTGCATATTTACTTTGAATAACCCATGCATACACTTCCTCTTAGATTAAGTTTTCTCATTTCAAATCCACAACATGTTTAGTTCCTTGCATACGTCTATACTACTTGCATCTTCATTAAAAAAAATAATGCATTACTCACCATGATCATGCTCTTTTTCATCTCTATTTGAATAAATCTCTATAGTGCTTTCATGCTACCTTTGTCTTCTATAGTTTGCTTTGGTTTGGAAGTACTCGACATACTTCCATTGGCTTTTAAATTAAACGTGGTGCTTAGGTTGAAACACCTTCCTTAATCATAATTAGACATGGAGTTTAGTTTGGTTATTGAACTAAAAGTTGCTTGTGTAGACAATGGATATTTTGTTGGACTAACTATCAACACGGAATTTCGTCCTGTGCTAAGGACACACGTAGCAAGCCGGAAGGGTCCGCTCGATGGAGCTAGAGATCCACCTAGCTTCAGCGCAGGGGTGGTCGATCCTGCGCACTCCTCTCGAGACGTGCTAGTCAATTTGACCCTGCAATTGACAAGGAGAGAAAGTTTATCAATAATTAAGGGCGGAAAACATGCCGATGTTGTCAGACAGTCCCGAATGTGTGGCTCTGAGAGCCGATATGAAAGGAAATCGACTAAATAGCCGATTCTAGCATATTAGTAAGAATAAATCGGTTAAAGCTCATGGGGTTGCGTAAGAAGAATCGGTTATCATTCTAGATGAATATCATTGTTTTATACAAATATTGGTCACTGGCAAAAATATATCAACAGTAATTAGTTCATGCCAAGCCAATGACTGCAAGTAACAGAATCACTACTTCAACGATCTCGTGATGCGAACTGTTCATGAAAGCACTCGATATCGGCTAAAATAGCCGATTCAGATATAGCGCACAGTTAAGATCATGCCCTCTCAGAAATAGATCTACCAACTAATGATCTCCACTCCACGGTGCTAACAGTGAGGTGTGAGGCAGAATCACACAGGCCGTGATAACGGGCCATGGAACGGTTTTTGCTAGCCAATAGATCTACTTAAGATTAAACACGTCTTAATCGCACGCTATGCACGATCAAGATTGATATAAAACAGCCGATAAAGCATAACTCATCGTTTAAAGTACAAATTAGATCAATTTAGATTAACAAACGATGGGTTAAAAAAGATATAAGGCCGATCTGGATCAATCTCAATCGGGCCAAGTGATATTGCTGTAATCAAATAAATAATGGAAGCAATATGCAATATCGGTAACTTAATGAATCTATCCGAAGGAACGCCACCCTTAGATAGAGCCGATAACTTGACCTTAATCTAGTTCGAGTAGTGGAGGTAGATCGGATCGATGCAGCCGTACTTGAACTAGACAAGAGTCGATAACTAACTCATACCAGAGTCGTAGTGGAGGTCGACCAGATCGATGCAGCCGTACGAACAGAGGTATAAGCCATGACGGTACTTACAGACAAGCAGTGGAGGTCGACTGGATCGATGCAGTCGTACTTGCTAAAGAACTCGCCGAGATCTACTCTACTCCTACTCCTAAGGGGTGGCCGGAGCCAAAAAAGTAAGTAACTTGTATTTGATTGATTGTGTGTCTTTTATAATAGCCGGGCTTTGATATTTATACCCGGGACTTGCGAATGACTCCTGTCTAAGAACGACTCGTCATAATTTTGACCATAAAGAAAATATTCCTAATTTAAGATAACTTGGACTCTAATCTTTTCCTTTTTGTAGAGTCCAACATGTCTCGTCCTGGCGCCGATCATAGCCTTTGTCATTATCCGCTGGTGCTATCTAAAGAAAGTCAATTTTTAGTGTTGCTTTCGAATCAGCTGATTTCAATATGCACGCAATTGATTCCTCGATGACATGATCTTGGGAGCTCTCGAGTCCCTACGACTCTCCTTCCAAATTTTGGTGTAAACACTAACCCCTGTAGAAAACTCTCAAATTCAATCTAGGTAACTCAAAAGATGAATTCACATCAAAGATGAATCAAGGCATGTGATGAACTCCAATAACTTTTTGCAAAGAAGACCCAGCTCATTCTTTATGGAAGGAAGAACTGTGAGTATCAAGGTTTATTCACTTATCCTTTGTTACAAGTTATTTTAGCCTTGAACCATGCTAGAATGCAGCAAACACATAAAATTTGTTTATAAACAAAATCTATGCTAAAAAATTCTAAAAACTATCCTTTCATTAGCATAGAGGAAAAATCACAAAAAAACTATGGACAACAACTCGTGCTTCAATTTTGTTATATTTTCTCGGGTATGTGTCCACTAACATTTTGCAGGAATGAATGAATCTAAGCTATGACTGTTAAAGGTTTGGTATGAACCTACAAACCCCAACCCAAACCACCACTACAGCTATGGAAGTGGACGAACAAATCGATAGGCTATGAGCAACATCAAAGACAACCTAGCATTGAGCCTTCCCAAGACTCAAGCTATGGTGCTGATGAGAAGCAGGAAGCAACCCACCTCGTATTAGCTAGAATATACCTACTTTCATCACCTTCGGAAAGACCAGCTCCCACATCGACGACAAGGACTAGGTTGACAAATGTCACTATATCGTGGCATGCATCCTCGTAACAATAGAAGTCATCAATCAGTGGTGGACTGTCAACCATGTGTTGGCATTTCTTAGCACAATCACCAAGTAAGGAGGTTTTAAGTCCATCACCGACAACGGCGCCAGAAATGACTATTGGTATTTCTTAACACCATTACTAAGATTGAGTTAATCTTAGCAACGCCACCAAGAAACAACAACTATGATAGTTCTTAATGATTACAGAAAATATCCATAAGCGCACAGATCTATCGTTGTAGCATTTCACCTAGAAGTATTCAGGGTATTGTTATTTATATTTTCCCAAAGGAGAGTCTAACATGAGCATGATCAAGATTACACACTTGCATAAGTAAACCAATAGTTCATAACAGGGGTAAAAATGGTATATCAAGGATAGTGGACACACATCTGGGCCAACCTCAAGGATAAAAGGGAAACAAAGAATAAAAGAATGTTCCTACGTGGAGCTGGCATGAACTAATATAGCCGTGCAAAGAACAGTTAATGATCATACAAGTTATATGATTAGAGTTAGAACTAAGTTTAAGATGGACGGGGAGATCTCCGAGCTCTGGTCTGCCAGGAAGCGCGAGAGACTTTAAGACTCCTACACAATACCCGAACGTGGGGGGTTATAAGGGATGGATAGGGCTGTCACCACCTGCCGCCTACCCCTCAACCGTGGGATGCCGTCATATCCGAAGGTTCCCATGCACCCGAGCACCACGCCTGTGTACAAGGAAACTACCTATATCCCCCAGGACTCCAACCCTACAGATTAACAAGCAAGAATATAGGCAACCCCGAAGTAACGACGAACCGCCACCTCAACCCTTGTTCTACTTCTACTCATACAAATCATATGAATGATTAAGCACAAAATTGGACATGTTAAGATCACTATATGCTAGTTCATATATCATGATTATTACATGAAAACTATACTCTAGTTCATATGCACTACTATATAAATGATATGAGAGCATGAATATGGAAGAACTCTTCATAGTATTATTCATACCAAATTTGCTCTTTCTTCCAAGGAGACAAGCTCTCCAAGTAGCTTTTGCCTTTCTCTCAAATACTACTAAAAACTAAAGCTAAAAGAGTACAAGATTAGGGTAGTGAGGTGTGGCTCCAAATGATGTGTGTTGAAGAATGAGCTCTAGCCCTCTTCTTATACTAGTGACTGGGTTGGTTTGGCGCTGAAAAATAAGGAAACCCTAGGGAACCGCCTATGCATGGCGGCATACAACCACTAGAGAAGAGTGGGGCCGAGCGGAGGCTGTGGGGGTGCGGCCGCACCAAGGGTACGCCCACACCGTGGTGGGCCCACCTCATGACTACCTTCGCCTGGTCGGTTCCTGGATGGGCCTCGACCCTGTCCACGGTGGTATTCTGCCTAGGTAAGTTGTGTAGGTGGGCTTCTCTTCTTATTCTCCTTTGCGTATTTCTGCTTTACGCTTTCTGTTTGCCCCTTTTGGTATGTTTTCCACTTGTATTCGAATATGAGACCTACAAAACATGATTTCTCCAATACAAGTGGAACTAGGTCAATAGTAAAGGCATATGCGTCAAAAGCATGTCTATTTCTCCTATTTTGGACTATAATTGGCGGTTGGATTTGGTCATTAGTGACCGCCAACACTATGTCTCATGAACAACCATGGGCACACAAAGACACCTCTAAGTCATTGAAGATGAGGCTTCCATGCGAGTACCAATGATGTTCCTTCTTTGATCATCAAGACGGCTGGCGTACCGTTAACAAACAAAGAAGAACAACTCTCCGCCACGCCACTAGACAATCAAGGAGGAACTTGAGTTTGCATCTCCAATGAACACCAACTCGTCAATCAAGAATCAACATAAATCAAGAAAGGTTGATGGAAGAAGAGCATGCAATTGTCCGTATCCTCATCTCCAGGATCGAGGCTTAATACAAGGAAAGGTCCTACTCAACGGACTATGAGCTCTCACCAACAGGTAAATCGGATAAGCCTCCTTTAGGTATGTTTGTCACTAATTATTTCAATAAAATGAAGGAAAACACAAGGTATATCCATCCAAGCATTATGCAACATAAAATCACATTCACAGGAGAATTCTATCATCCAAACTTGATTCTGCATTCTGCATAATTTAAGTATGGGGGATGGAGTTTTTGAAAACATCTCGTGTCATGTTGCTAGTTTGTCTTGGGCATGTCTACCTTTATGATGTGCTCAACTTGTTAAATCTCTAATAAGTAAAAATTTAAATAATCATGCTCCTTTGGTTCACCATACATATTCTTGTTTCTACTTGAATAAATCTCTTGAGCCTTTCAAGCTTACTTGTTCTGTTATAAGTAAGCTTTGGAATACTATTCGAACATAATCATTGGATCAAAACATACTTGTATAGAATTCGGTTGTACAGATAGGGTATGTTAAGAGATCATTTGTGGAAACAAACCAAGGATTGAGGAATTCTTCAAAACAATTTCACACATCTTTGCCTTAACCTTGTTGAAAATTTGAAGTAGTGGTGAACAATAAAGGCACATTATTTAAAACATGGCATAAAGATTCTATTCTAATTAAAATGTTAAAATGAACTCTGTTATAGCATAGAGGATGACCTTTAGCTCTATGACAATACTATCCTTGCTTTGAATCATTTGTATATTCCTTCGGGTATGTGTTGTCTACAAATCATTTGCAGAGAAGAAACAATAAAAGAAGCAGAAGGTCCAAACAAAGTGCCGAGATCCACAAAACAAAGGACAAAAGAATGGCATGATAAAAGGATGAGAAAGGAATACAATCTAGGTGACAAGATGTTCATGAACAACTCAAGCAAGGAAATCTTCAAGCACGAAGAAAACACCACCACAGTCATCTACCTTCATCACATGGTGTCGTCATGCTCCACTGATGAAGGTAACATCCTAAGGTAAATGGTCATTATTTAAAAAGCTTCCCTTTGATCTTAGTATTCACATAAATAAAGAAATAAACATGTTTGAGTTACAAGTTTGTTTGATTCAACCTGACTAACTCAACATGTCTTGTTCCTTAAGCCTGTTCATAGCACCACTTTCTTGATCTCATAGTCTTAACCAAATGAGCTAAAATGTTGCATATCTTATCTTTAGAAGATGATAGTCATAATCATGTAAAGTTTGATATATTATGAAAAGATGGACAATCCTTCCATAGGTTAAGCAACTCCACTCTTTTGACAAATGTATTCAAATGCCACATTCATACTCATCCTTCTAATCTTATCACCCATGTTGTAAGAATGAACTATGCACATAGCATCAACCTTACCATGATTCAATATATCTAAGGCTAGAAAAAATAAATAAAGTTTTGGTTCTGTTGGTGTTTTTCCCACCAATAGAGCCCATGCACTTGATCTCTACCTTGTCTTCATGGGAAGAACACACTTCGAGCAAAGTGTAGGGGAGTCGATCCCCCAAATTCTACAAGTGAAAGTTCTGAACCGGCAATAATGATGCATACAAAATGTCGTTAGTTTCTACTACTGATGGTTGACTTCGAAATGCTAAACAAAGAGGAGGACCAAGTTAAGTAAGGAAGCACCTGTCAAACCTAAATCAAACTCAAAACTAAGACGGGTTTGACAAAATAAGGTGATGCCACCATTGGAAGCGCCATTACTTGAGGCACCACCTCAAGAATCCTCATCTTCAAGAGTGAACCGAGGTACTCGATCAATAAACTTCCATGACTATCAAGGGCAAGATTATGAAGCAACCTCAAGGGCATTAGGGAGGACGCATGTCTTTCTCTGGCCAAGGGTATCATGACTCTTAGGAGGCCTACCAACGCTTCGACAACAGACTCACAACTATTGAAGAGACAAATGCTGCCATACAAGGTACGTTACACAATCATACACAATGGCAGGTAAGCATGGGACATGAGATGGCCAGCCTCCTGCAACAGCAAAAAAAAGATCAAAACTGGAAGGCTCTGTTCCAGCACCTCCACATTCGACCACCTCGTTGAGCAACCACGATAACAACCAGCTAGGGGGAGAAGGCATCCCCGTGTATCTAGATAAGTATTTCTTTTTATTTTCTTAGTTTGCTTTTTATATATATTAGAAAAAAGTTGAATAACTAAAAATGAAATAAAAAGTTCTCATTATAGATGAATATCCATTTTGAATTTCGTCTGCACCGCTGTGTTCTACGTGACGAGATGAACAAAACTAGACCTCAGTTGCATATGTTTTGAATAATTTTATTTTAGTAGCAATTTATGTGTAAATGTGTGCTAAGAGATTTATTAAATAAGTTACTACCATGTAATACTGAAGTTTGTACTGCAAAAATGTACTAAAGTTGTTACATAGTATACACAAGCTCAGGGCAAAAATATTAAAAGGAGTTACTACCATGTAATACTAAAATCGCAACTTCAAAAATATACTAAAATTATTACATAGTATGCACAAGCTTGGGAGGGGGGGGGGGGGGGCAAAAAATATCAAAGGAGCTACTACTACGTAATACTATAGTTCTACAACTTTGGCGCAAGTTATTATACAACTTGCTCGAATATGCTCCTCCTTTCTGCTCGAATCTGCCGGCAGCCATCCCCACTCCATCGATCCAAACCTGCTCCTCCACTTCGCCAATTTGTTCCTCCTCCCCATAGTTTGGCCGCTCCTCTCCGCACTAAAACACATGAATGCAGAAATGAAACATAATACTGAAACCAAAACTGATTGAAATTCACAACTCTAAACTGAAATTACCAGAAAATAAAACTAAGATTGACAACCGCAAAAATAAACTGAAATTTTAAAAAATGAGAGTTACTACCATGTAATATTAAAGTTGTTACTCAAAAATATACTAAAGTTGTTACATAGTATGGACAAGCTGGGGCAAAAAATATCAAAGAAGTTACTACCACATAATCTATAGTTGTACAACTGGTTGAGCGGGGGGGGCGGGGGGGGGGGGGGGGGGGGGGGGGTTGGCAAAATATTAAAGTAATCATTGCATAAGGTGCCAACTGTGGGGCAAGTTATTATACAACTAGCTCAAATCTAGTCCTCTTTCCGCTCGAATCTGCCGGCAGCCACCCCCACTCCATCGATCCAAATATCCTCCTCCTCTCCGCCGATTCGTTCCTCCCCATAGATTGGCCGCTCCTCTCCGCACTAAAACACATGAATGCAAAAACTGAAAAACTTAACTAAAAAACTAAAATTACAAACTGAAATTGCAAAACTGAAAAACTTAACTAAAATAACTGAAATTACAAACTGAAAATGCAAAACCAAAATTACAAAATGCAACTGAAAACAGAAATTACAAACTGAAAAATGGTGGAAGGTACCCTCAGGGAAGTGCAAATTCAGCACAATTTCAGAGATTTCCAAGGAGAGTCTGGGCAAACTATGCCAACAGCTCAAACAAGTGTTGCTATAATTGATATAGGAGATATTTCTTTTTGCACTTGCTATATGAATTTGTTACTTGGTGTAATTACATTATGAAACTATAGTTGTAGAAATTGTTTGGTGCAAATTACGTTGAACTATCGGAAGCAAGTTATTTATATGGCAACTGCAAGTTATATACTTTATGTGTAACAAAATTTTGGATGAATGGTAAACAATTGTTTCTGTGAATGCATGGTAAGTATTTTGCATGTACATGCAAATTGTACCACTTATGGTGGCATGCAGGTTGCATGAAGCTCATAATTCGTCAAGTTGAAAATGTCAGTAATGCTAAATAATTACATTACCTATTGTAGGAAACATGACTAGTTGCCAAGCGAGGGCATTTAATAAAAAAGAGAGTAGAAGCTAGAAAAAGACAAGCTGCAACCTATGAGAGCAAGTTATTAAATACAAGCATTGCATAAGTTGTCAACTAGGGGGCAGTCATGACGAACTGCACGCGTTCGAGCATCCTCGCTCCTCGTGTCCGTGGTGGCAGGGGTGAACGGGAGGGCGAGGGAGCAGGTGAGGAGTAGGAGAGGCGGGTGACGACGCATCCAAGCACAAAATTAGAAGAGAACTGAAATTGAAAACTGAAAAAAATGATATTGCAAACACTACTAGATTTAGGAAGACATTCGAACCTGGAAGGGAAACCGAATAAGTGAAATAACTACCACAAAATTAAACTGAAAAACAAAACTAAAATAACATAAATTAAAAATTGAAAGACCAACTGAAATTGCAAAACTGAAATTATATATTGTATATGGGGCAACTAATACGCAGGATTAGGAAAGCATTCGAACCTAAAAAGAAAACATTAAAAAATTTTGAATGAAAACTAAAACTAAAAAACCATTAAAAAACCTAAAAAAATCTGAAAACTTGAAAAAAGAAACTGAAAATACAGCCATCAAAATAAATAGCCATAAACATTGAATGATCCGAATTGCCTACAACATTCAATTTCGTCCTTGAAGTTGACATCTCCAAAGAACATTGATTAATACTTTAAAAGCTCAATTGAAGCAAGTTATATTTTGAGCAAGTGGCAACATATCCTGAAATGACAAATTCTGAAACTGAAACTGAACTGGAAAGGAAGCTGAACTGAGACTGAAACTGAACTGAGAAGAACTGAAATAGCTATTAATGATATTGAAATAGCAGGGGATGGAAGAATGACGAGCTTACTTGTGGGAGCAGCGGAGGGAGGACCGGGAAGGACAGCGGACGGCGGGAGCACAGCAGCAGCCCGGCGCTGAGGGGTCCGGCCGGCGGGAGCAGAGTAGCAGCACGTGCACGACGCCTGCGGGAGCAGGGCAGAGAGCACCGGGGAGGATAGCTGCCGGCGGGAGCAGAGCAGCAGCCCGGCGTAGAGGGCAGCGGCCGGAGGGAGCAGAGCAGAATCACGTGCACGGCGCGGAGAGGAGCGAACGGCGGAGGCAACAGACCGGCGCGGAGGGGGAGCGGACGTTTGCTGGGCCGGCCCGTCGTGGCCTAGTGTCGCGCGCTGAAGTCACAGCGCGACCGGTCGCTCGAAAGACTTCTTGATATGGATATAGGAGTAGGGCATTGGTAGGCTTTTCCGCCGCAATGGGACGATAGGCTCTGGTTCGGTCCGAGCCAGGGAGAGGAGAGGGAAAATGATGAATAGAGAAAGAGAGGGACTGGGTTGGACCCAGAGATGGATTTGAGCCCAACGGATAATGGAGAAGCTTCTCAAAAAAAAAATTAAAGTTTATGTTTTGAATTTTTTTTTATATTGTTTGTATTGAACGACTTATGTGGTGAATTTTGGGATGTACGTACGTGCGAGAAATGGAAGCATCCTGTCTATAGAACACTTTTACGGCCGTCTCTCCTTCGGTGAATATTTAAGTATAAAGAAGTCAACGAATCTGAAGTAAAAATAAATCAATTTTTTTAGAATGGTCCAAAGTCAAACTATCTTAAGCTTGACTAACTTTATAGAAAAAATAATAATAACATCTACTGTACTTATAAATAAATAAATTATAAAAATATATTTCATGATATCTAGTCATACCGGTGTTTTTTCCTATAAAATTGATCAAACTTTAAACAGTTTGACATTGGACAACTCTATAAGTTGATTCAGTTTGAGATTGAGGAAATATATAACAAGGATTAAATCTTTTTTTTCTTCTTATCACTAAAAAGAAGGGTGCGTGCCATGTTGGGTCTGAACGCTGAAATGAGGAAGACGCTAGACTAGTGCCGTCCGAGCCCCAGCAACTCACCCTTAATGTCCCCTAAAAAAACTAACCCTGAATGGAGATGGAGGGAATGGAAATCTAGCACGTGTCGAAGAAGTTGTTTCAGTGAACCCACCAGCGCCATGGCTCGTGAAGCCGACGATAGGGGAGGATTCGGTCACGCCGGATCCAGCCATGGATGAGGACGATGCCAACGCTACGCCGTTGCCGCCACTGATGGGGAAGAGAGGCACCGCCAGGCCGGATCCGTGGCCAACAGGGAAGAGGCCGCATGCTGGGCCAAATCTACGGTCAATGGGGAAGACGCCCGCTGCTGAGCTGGATCCACGACCAACGGAGAAAGCCGATGACACAGCTGCTGGTTTGACCTTGCCCTTTCGCCCCGCCACCTCCGCCGCGCCCGTACTCTTCTACCCTGAATCTAGTGGCGTACGGGGGTCGTCCATCTCGCTGGTATTGTAGATGCTCGGGTAGAACGAATAATATATGGAGACAGCGGTGGATTTGGCGCAAAAAATCCATCTCTCGCACGTGCGTCATACTGGATCCTCCCGCTCGTCGACTCGAGTAGCCTACCCCATACAATGTGCTTCTAGACAGACCTCGAGAGGTCCTTTGACCACGGGTGGCTCGACGTCTCACAAAGGAGAGCTCGTCTCCTCAGGAACAGGTTCTTTTTGTAAAATACACAAAACACAGACGGGTGTACACACGCGTTGTACATGACCTAGTTCCGGGCCGTAAAAGTGAACTGGCTACGAAGTTGCCGGAGGGACCATTGGACTTGGAAAAAGAATTAATATTAATAAACAAAAAACAAGAGTGACCCAGGCCAGCCACCAAACCGCCCGTCTCATTGGTTGCAGTGCTCCTGACACTACCAGGATTATTCCTGACGGTTTCGAAAATTCCTGTCGGTTTTTATCAAACCGACAGGAACATGTACTAGTCCTGTCGGCTACCAAAAAACCGTCAGGAGAAATCGAGAGTATTCCTCTCGGTTCTATGGAACTGTCATGAGTTTAGCTAAACCAACATGAATCCTTCACAAACTCCTGACGGCTAAAAAAACCCGTCAAGGATGCTATCCTAATGGCCAAGAAACCGACAGGACCTTCGTTGGCCCCTGCGCGCGCAAAGAAAGTTGGTTCGCGGGCCACGCACGGAAAGCAAATTCCATGGTGGGCAACGAAAAATTTATTCGCGCCCACCTTCATACGCAAGGCAAAAAAAAAAGAAAAAAAATGCCTGGCCCAACACACCGTCCCACGCACTCAAGTATCAAACCCTAAACAAACCCAATCCCACACCCGACCCTTCCCCACGCCGCCAGCGCCGCACCCGAGCACATCGCCCCCCTCCCCCTCCCCGCGCATCGCCGCCTCCATGTGGCGCCGCTCCCTCCCCGCGGATCGCTCCCTCCGCCGTAGCCTCACCGGCTCATCTCTGCCGCCACCTTGCATCTAGCACATCTCCTCCGCCGACGTCCACCCTGCCCAATCCAACCGCGTCCACCACCGCCGGCGCCCCCTCGCATCCCAGACCGGTGGCGCTCCAGGCTAGGGCGGTCGGATCCACGACCCCTCTGCCGTCTTCTCCTCAGGATGGGCAAGAGCGGGCAGAACCACGACTCCGCTGCCATCTTCTTCTTGATGGTAGGTGAGAGCATGCAGATCCGTGACCCTAGGCTTCTGGCGGGCTGCGAAGTCGGCGGAGGTCATCTTCGACTGTCGTCTGCACCACGTGAAGCCTGGCACCGCCATCTCCATCTCAGGTGATTGATTCCTCCCTTATCCTGTTACTCGAGTCGGAGTACTGCTGCATCTGTAGAGATTTATTGCCACTGGCTTCTGCATCTCACGGTCACGGACTGAAGTACAGAAGTGCTTGATTCGAAATAGCCTGCTTATCTTGTGATTTTTACCCTTCTGATGTTTCATAATGTTTGATATGATACTTTAAATGATTTTATTCACCATCTTCCAGAGCGTAGTTCTTTACTGCAAAGTAACAATGTGGTTGTGGGAAACTGCTAGTTCAGAAACCTGGAATGGTTTAGGATGCCCTTACTCTTTTTTTTGTGGACAAGGCTGCTCCCACTAGTACAGAAACATGCTTTACTCCCGGTTGGGAAACCCCTTCAGTCCTGGTTTCCCAACCGGGAGCACGAATCCAGGACTAAAGGCCCATCCTTTAGTCCCGGTTTCTTGCCCAGGACTAAAGGTCCACCTTTAGTCCCGGTTGGTAATACCACCCGGGACTAAAGAGGCCTCCCGGCCTGGCCATGTGGACCGGCCCTTTAGTCCCGGTTGGTAATACCAACCGGGACTAAAGGTTTTCTTTTTTTTTCTTTTTTTTTGTTTCTATTTTCAATTGATGATTCGTTTTGGTTTTCGAATAGGTTTTCGAATACGCATTCTACGCTGCTAATAATATACGTATTCTACACGCTTATAATGTTCGAACATTTTGTACAAACTAAAGTATGAAACTAACGTATATATTACATGCATATACATATATTGTACGTTATTTTATGTACATATAATATGTATATATATATATTACAAATAAAGCTTGTATTGTATATTCTATCATATACTTGGGATAACAAATTCACTCCATCTGGTTTGGCTTCCATGTTTCGTTCACGTCATTGTAGAACTCGCCGGCGGGGTTTAAGACCTGGTCATTAAGAAATCCTGCTATGGTCTTTTGAATTGCTTTCAGTTGGTCACGCCGTATGACTTTTTCCTTCAACCATAGAGTCTTCAATAAAAGTTAAAGGAAAAGTATTAATATATATATATATGTGTGTGTTGGTCACGTGATTACTTATATATATGAGCAATAAAAGAAATTGTGAATATATGAATATATTTATATAACGTACTTTGAGGGTCTCTTTAGGAGTTCTTTTTGCGTACGCCATGATGAACTTGCAAACATAGTATCCGTAGTAGTTGTTCCCCTGTTCTTGCCTCAGAACCCACTTTTACGAGAAAAAAGATCCGGTGAATTAAAAGCATGCATGGTGTTAATTGAATTATATATATATATATATATATATATATATATATATATATATATATATATATATATATATATAAATGTAGCTAGTACTTACTTTATGTGCGATTACATCCCGTGGTGCTTTGCAATGTTTCATGTGGTGTTCCTCAATGAAACTTTTCCAAATACTGCGCCCAATAAAATAAAAAATTAATTTGGCCTTTAATAATTGTTACAGTTAAGAGATCGGGGTATATATAGTTGCTAGAGAGACCAAATTACCCTTGGATAATATCTATCATGTCTTGGTACTCTGTTTGCTCTTTTCTTAACGAGTCTAAGATTCTCAACCGACTATTGGCCATACCGATGACCATCAATATCCAGAGTGATTGCTGCATATGTTTTTATACACAAATATGATCGACATTAACTAGAGTCAACATATATATATATATATATATATATATATATATATATATATATATATATATATATATATATATATATATATATATATATATATATATGGGAGATAGCTTAGCTAGTAAGCAAATAATTGAACAAAAGTCCATATGATCGACATTAATTATTTAACACTCACTTGAAGTTGTAGGAGAAGAGTATGTCCTTGTTTTGTTGGTTCACTAAGAACCTCATGAGATTTTTCTCGAGTTCAGCTTTTCATTGAGGCGGGGGATTAGGGTGTTTGAATACGACATTTGGATTAACGAAACCAACATCATTATCCTTTCTCTTTCTGAGTTCTGTCATCTCATATCTACATATATAAAAATATAGTGTGAGGATATATAACTTATATATATACATGTAGCTTTTTATATATACACTTTAATAGTAGAAAATAATCACACTTACAGACAATAGCAGCTAATGAGACTTTTGTCGAGAGAGTCCAGGTGGCATAGTTGGTGTAATTCTAAAAACTCAACATATATAACGTCATCGCCACAGAAGTACTGTTGGTTTCTAACTCTGACAGAAACAAAGTTCTCTCCCTGTTCACACGCCGCCATATACCACTTGTTTAGCAGGTACATTTGTGTACCCAGTTCACCTAAGGCCTCAGGGTTGTATAGACTCTTTCCATATTGAAATTTCTTCCAAGAATCCGCTTTCAGAGCAGATGGTCCTTCAGCGAGCACTTGGGCAAGGTCCAAACCGGTATCCTCGTAAAACCGAGCCAGGTCCTCAAAATCAACGTCCAGTACGTCTATGTTTGAACCATATTCATTACGAATGACAAGAGGGGGGACTGATTGTTGCGATTGTTGTCTGAGTTGTGCAACACCTTTCCCTACTCTAGTCTTTTTCTGCGCCGCCTCAAATCACTTGGTGAGAGAGCGGTCGTAGTCCGATTTTGGCAGGGTCTTTTGAGATTCCCGCTTTTTCTGGTCCACCTTCTTTCTTAGAAGATCTGGAGGTAGGTAGAAGTACGGTTTCTCGGGGTTTTCCCTCACTTCTCGTTGCTTTCTTACTTTTTCGAAGAAACTGCTCACATCTTTTTGTACTGCAGCATTTAATTCCTTTTCACTTTTCTCGTAAGCCAGTTTTTGGGGAATAACTGAATTAGTGGAGGCTTTCTTCTTTGCCGGCTGGTGGGCCAACGGCTTCGTTTGTGGGGCGGACCTCTTAGGAGCTGGCTGCTTCTTGGTCATGAAGGGAGGCGGGGCAGCCATTGGAGACCTCCTTGGAGGCGTTGGAGACATCCTTGGAGGCGTTGGAGACCTCCTTGGAGGTGGCGGCGGTGGCGGCATTGCATAATCATTGCCCGGAGAACTATGATGATCTGGAGATTGAATAATTGGACTTAGGTTGGCAGAGGCCCTGCTATGTGAGTACAAAAAAGAATAATTAGGTATAAGAAATTGTTATTATTAATCATGCATGTCAATAGAAAATTAGTGAAAAATTGTTTCGTTCACTTTTGTCCGCACCTATTGTCTGGCAGTTAAGGCAGCGGTGGACTAGAGACCCCAGGAATAATGATGTAGCGCTTGCGCCATAGTATGAATGTCTTCTCTTCTTCTTCTAGAGTCTTCTTCCTATCACCTCCTAGAATGTCAAGAGCCAGATCACTAAAACCTTTGTTAACTCTATCCACTGAGACGCTAACATATCCAACTGGTATTATTGCCCCATGGATTCTTGGTGTCTTGGTAGGATCTGGAGGAGAAAAAACACCAAGAGCCATCATGATTGTGGCATTCCCTTTTGGAATATGTAGCTCACATGATGTAAATGGTGCAGTGATGTCATCCACGGGAAAACATAGCATTGCGTCATCTTGATTTGGCAACTCCGTGGAAGCGCGACTGCTTTTCAACTGATCAGGGGGGCTAATATTAATGTTGATTCCTGGATCTAATGCCTGCCTTTGGGCACTCATTGCTATTTGCACTTTCTTTATGATTTCGTCCTGCATTCTAGCTTGCATGTCTTTTTCGCGCTCCTGTGCTTGAAGCAACGCCTCCCATGACTCACGAACATATTCCTCCAACCTGCTGATCCGCGTTGCTTCCTCATCCTTCCTTCTCTACCGGCTTCTGTAGGTATCTCTGTCATTAGGGAAACCATGCTCCCAAGAAATGTTCCATCCTAAACCTCTCGTTCGGCCACTGTGTTCAACAGTCCCGATGGCATACGTCAGTTCATTCTTCTCTCTATTGGGCCTGAACGCACCAATAGTTTTAGCTTGTAGAGCATAAGAAAATCTTTGTGTTGCTCTTTCGAGTTTTGGGCCATGAACCAGCTTCCCATTCTCTAGGTCCAGTCTTACCCCATGAGCGAAAAACCAATTCTTCGCGCGTTTGGGCCAATTGAGTGATTCTAGTGTGATACCCTTGGCAAGAATGTTTGCTTCCATTTTTTTCCACTTGGGAATGGCAGTCGTGTAGCCACCTGATCCCATGCCATGGTGGTATACCTTTTGTCGGGCATTCTCTTGGTTCCTTCTCACCTATTCCTCACCCTCTTCCGATGTCTTGTACTGTACAAAATCATTCCAGTAGGGCCTCAACTTCGCGAGTGGGCCACTAGTATTGAAATTGGGCGTTAGGTTCTTCTTGACATATTTCGTGTATAGGGATTTCTTCCAAGTCTGGAATTGTGTGGCCATCTTCTTCATAGCCCACTTTTGAACTAGCTCCTTCAATTCATCATCGTTGATATCATCATAATCATCCGCTTGCAACGTGAAATGTTGAAGGATATCATCCCAAATTAAGTTCTTATCAAGATCAGAGACAAAACTAACATGAGGCTCGTTGATCTTTTGCTTCCATTCACGGCCACTGATCGGAAGTCTGTCCCTTACAAGGCACCCAAAGTGTTGCACGAATTTCCTTGCATGTGGACCAAGTGGTTCGCCTGTCTCGATATTGAATTTCGATATTATGTAGCACCCCTCCAATGGCTTTTTCGGGCCTCGAATATTTTTGCTTCTCGCCGTTGTGGTCATCGATCCAGAGGGCTATGTTTAAAAAAAACAAATATCATGTGTACACATAATAGATGATTGATATTCAAATATATATATAATATTCAAATATATATATAAATATATATACCTCGCCAGTATTTTCTTGCACAATATTTTCTTGGTTATCTTCAAGAGACAGGTATTGACTCCCGTCATCTGCATCCTACTGGTCACCATCGGCAAATTGAGTGCCGGTGTTAATAATATCCATCATTTCTTCATCCATGTTGTCTCTCGGGGAAGCCATCTAGCTTTTACACCACTAGATATATCTATAAAAAATAAAAACTATGTCTATAAAATGGACTCCGGCAGGACGTGCCACCTCGAGGATAGTAACATTTGTAGATGACATTTGTAGGTCTGAAGTTATCAAATATTCATCAAATTTTAGCTCAAAAACATGTTTAAATAAATAACCATCCGTACTAGTTGACCTTGCTTACGTGATCATCTCGGCAAGCGTTTCTCCACCGGACGGCACCATACTTGGCCACGACCGTTATCGCTCTCCCTCGTAGAATCAAAGCTCCTCCTTGACGTCCGTTATCGCTCGGCAGAGAACATGCTAGCTGAGATGAACACGGTCCGCAAGTTCAACTAGTACGGATTTTCTACAATTTTCTAACAATTTTCTAAGTTTTTCATTTCATGGAAAAATTAATTCTAAAAAATAAAAGGCATGATTTCTAAGTATTTCATTTTATGGAAAAATTAATTCTAAGTGACCTGCTCGACATCGGTGAGCTCACGGGCGTTTCATGGAAAAATTAATTGTAAGTGACATGCTCGACAAAATTGAGAAAACACACACACTCTCATGCCATCACACATCTTCTAAGATCATGTAAGCTTCCATACTAGTTGACCTTGCTTATGTGATCATCTCGGCGGGCATTTCTCCACCGGATGGCACCGTACTTTGCCACAAAAGAGCTCCGATTCTACGAGGAAGGGAACACGGTCTTCCATGACCGTTGCCGCTCTCCCTCATAGAATCAAAGCTCCTCCTTGACGTCCATTACCGCTCGGTAGAGAACATGCTAGCCGAGATGAACACGGCCCGCAAGTTCAACTAGTACGGATTTCTACAATTTTCTAACTATTTTCTAAGTTTTTCATTTCATGGAAAAATTAATTCTAAAAAATAAAAGGCATGATTTCTAAGTGACCTGCTCGACATTGGCAAGCTCGCGGGCGGTGGCGTCCGCGCCAAGGAGGCGGAGGTATGCCCGCCCGAGTACGAGAACTACGTGCCCTGCTACTACAACGTCACGGACGCCATCGAACGTCTCGGATCTGGGGGCCGGCGTCGTCATAAGCTTCCGCACAAAAAGGAGGAAACGACGAGACATCGGGCCACACCCATGCTCCACTGAGCTCGATGGCTCATCGCAAAATCTCATTACAAGATTGCCGGCACGAGGGCTCGGCACACGCATCCATCCGATTACAAAAGGTTGGAGCAATTAATCCATCATAAACGGATTATGGTGGCGGTGATGGCTCACATCCAAGGTGTCAAATGCGAGGTCCAGCTCCTGCAGCTGCCGGAGTAGCTCCAGCAACTCGATCGGACTCCGACTGCAACAACGTGAGAGCAGAGAAGATTCAGTGCGAGTTACCAATGGAACCGGCGGCGATAAAAATGGAGGGACCTTTTCTTGGTCGTTGAGGAGGACGGCCTTGATGCGCTCCATCTCGGCGAGGACAGGATCATTGAGGAGGACGGCCTTTTCTTGGTCGTTGAGGAGGACGGCCTTTTCTTGGTCGTTGAGGAGGACGGTCTTGAGGAGGACAGGCTCACCGTCGTTGGTGATGATGAGCGAGGTGGGCTGGGGATGAGGACGACGCGAGGCGTGCGTTGGCCGGCCGAAGAAGAAGCGCACGTGCGTGTGGGGCCAGTGACAGCGTGCACGCGTGATGAGGCGAGGCTAGGGTGGTTGCCTAGGGGCGGCGGTGCTGCTGGATTGGATCGATCTGGTGGAGAAGATGAGGCGACGGAGAAGAAGGCTTGGCGGCTACTGGATCTGGTTGGAGAAGAAGGCGGCGGAGACAGAGAGGAAGAGAACCAAGGGAGAAGGGCGTGGTTTATAAAGGGGGACCTGTAGTCCTGGGTGATGGTTAGAACCAGGACTAAAGGTTCTTTAGTCCTGGGTGATGGTTAGAACCGGGACTAAATGTCTGACCTTTAGTCCTGGGTGTAGCCACGGCCCGGGAGTAAGGTGATTTTGGCGGGCCGCGAAAATGCAACCCATCTTTAATCAGTCCCGGGTGATGGTTAGAACCGGGACTAAAGGTTCTGGCCTTTAGTCTCGGGTGTAGCCACGGCTCGGGAGTAAAGGTGAGTTTGGTGGTCCACGAAAACGCAACCCATCTTTAGTCCCGGGTGGTTGGTCCACCCGGGAGTAAAGGTGGGCTGCAGTTTGGCTTTTCGCCAGTTTCTAGAAGTTTTTTCCTTTTTATATATTTCTTTTATATAAATAAGCAGAGAGTTGTTAATTGCCTAGTAAATAAAATATTAGCAAAAAAATTACAAAAAGAATTCCGGGACCTGGTTTTGCATTATTGTACATAAGAAAAATCTGTAACCTAAACTCTTTTGTTTTACCGTATAAATATTTAACATAGTGTAAATAATAATCATAATTTTCACCATGCAAAAATGTACTACTTAATTAAAATCATTAAAACTATTGTTTTTCGAAAGGAAATTAGTTTTCACATCTTATTGATGTTGATCATTTGTTTTTTCATCACACATTCTCCACAGGAAATCCACTGTCAAGCAGAAAATTCATTTAAATCGTAGAAAATATGAATACACGACAGAAATATGAATACACTATATATATCAAGCGGGTACAGTACTGAACTTCTTCTTAACGTATATCCCTTGGTTATGATCACGCCGTAACCATGGAGTGTCCTCATCATTTAGCTGGATGCTTGGGTCTTTGTTCACTGTGAAGGGTGGAATTCGATCATCCTTTTCATAATCTTCTGATATGTCTGACTTGTCTTCAATTCCGACGATGTTTCTTTTCCCTGAAAGAACTATGTGGCGCTTTGGCTCATTGATTGGGTCGTTGTTGTTTTTCACTCTCTTCGGTTTTGTAGACATGTCCTTGACATAGAACACCTGATTCACATCCTTGGCAAGGACGAACGGTTCGTCTTTGTACCCAATATTGTTGAGGTCCACGGTTGTCATTCCATACTGGTTATCGACTGCTACCCCACCTCCAGTCGCCTTTACCCATTGGCACTTGAACAAAGGTACCTTAAAAGTAGGTGCATAGTTTAGTTCCCATATCTCCTCTATGTGGCCATAATATGTTTGCTTATTTCCATTAGGGTCGGTGGCATCTATGCGGACACCACTATTTTGGTTGGTGCTCCTTTTATCTTGGGCTACTGTGTAAAATGTATTCCCATTTATCTCGTACCCTTTGTATGTGAGGATATGCCATGATGGCTGCCTAGCTAACAAATATAGTTGCTCATCAATACTCTCATCACCCTGACATTCTTTTCGCAACCAGTCGCTGAAAGTTTCCATATGCTGATGCGTAATCCAAGCTTCAGACTTCCCTAGAAACTTGGATTGGAGCAACTCTTTGTGTGTCTCGATATACAGATCCACCAAGGAGGAGTTTTACAGAACTGTGTAGTGTGCTTTATTAAAATAATTGTCCTACGTACCAATATATGTTTTCTTCCCTAGTGTCCCCTTTTCACTTAGTCTCCCCTCATGTCGCGATTCAGAACATCAATCGGGTCAAGGTCGGGAATAAAGTCAACACAAAACTCAATGACCTCCTCTGTTCCATAGCCCTTGGCGATGCTTCCTTCTGGTCGAGTACGGTTGTGAACATATTTCTTTAGGACTCCCATGAACCTCTCAAAGGGGAACATGTTGTGTAGGAACACAGGACCGAGAATGCTAATCTCTTTGACCAGGTGAACTAGGAGGTGTGTCATGATATTAAAGAAGGAAGCAGGGAACACCAACTTAAAGCTGACAAGACATTGAACCACATCATTCTGTAGTTTAGCTAGATCCATTGGATCGATTGCCTTCTGAGAAATTGCATTGAGGAATGCACATAGCTTCACGGTGGCTATACATACATTTGGAGGTAGAATTCCTCTTAATGCAACTGGAAGCAATTGCGTCATGAGCACGTGGTAGTCATGGGACTTTAAGTTTAGGAATTTCTTCTCTGGCACATTTATTATACCATTTATATTCGAGGAGAATCCACATGGTACCTTGATGCTTGCTAGGCATTCAAACATGCTTTCCTTCTCTTCTTTGCTAAGAGTGTAGCTGGCAGGACTTAAGTAATGGCGTCCATCATCTGTCTTCTCTGGATGCAGGTTGTATCGTTCTTTCAAACACTGCAGGTCTTGTCATGCTTCAAGTGTGTCCTTAGGCTTCCCATACACACCCATGAAGCCTAGCAGGTTCACACAAAGATTCTTCATTAGGTGCATCACGTCGATCATGCTACGGACCTCTAGGACTTGCCAATAGGGTAGCTCCCAAAATATGGACTTCTTCTTCCACATGGGTGTGTGACCGTCGACGTCATTTAGAACAGGTTCGCTGCCATGTGCCTTTCCAAATACTATTTTCACATCCTTGACCATATTGAGTACATCCTCACCAGTTCGGTTGCCCGGCTTGGTCTGGTGGTCTGCCTTACCTTTAAAATGCTTGCCTTTCTTTCTTAGGGGGTGATTCACAAGAAGAAATCAACGATGGCCAAGGTACATGACCTTTCGACATTTTGTCAAGAATATACCTTTAATGTCATCGAAACAGTGCGTGCATGCATTATATCCCTTGTTTGATTGTCCTAAAAGATTACTTAGAGTAGGTCAATCATTGATTGTTACGAACAACAATGCTCGCAGGTCAAAGTGCTTCTATTTGTGCTCATCCCAAACACGTACACCTGGTCTATTCCACAAAAGTAGAAGTTCTTCAACTAGTGGCCTCAGGTACACATCGATGTCGTTGCCAAGTTGCCTTGGGCCTTGGATGAGCACTGGCTTCATAATAAACTTACACTTCATGCATAACCAGGGAGGAAGGTTGTAGATATATAGTGTAACAGGCCAAGTGCTATGACTACTGCTCTGCTCCCTGAAAGGATTCATACCATCCGTACTTAAAGCAAACCTTAAGTTTCTTGCATCATTTGCAAACTCCAGGAATTCTCTATCGATTGCTCTCCACTGGGACCCATCAGCAGGGTGTCTCAACATATTGTCTATCTTACAGTCTTCTTTGTGCCATCGCAACAACTTTGCATGGTCTTTGTTTCTGAACATATATTTCAAGCGTGGTATTATAGGAGCATAGCACATAATCTTGGCAGGGATTTTCTACGTGGGACGTTCGCCCTCAACATCACCAGGGTCATCTCGCCTGATCTTATACCATGATGCATGACATACCGGGCATGCATCTAACTTCTCATACTCCTCGCCACGGTAGAGGATGCATTCATTAGGACATGCATGTATCTTCTGGATTTCTAATCCCAAAGGGCAGACTACCTGTTTTGCTTCGTACGTAGTGGCGGGCAATTCGTTATCCTTCGGAAGCATCTTCTTTTGGATTTTTAGTAACTCCCCAAATCCCTTGTCAGATACACCATTCTTTGCCTTCCACTGCAGCAATTCCAGTGTGGTACCCAACTTTTTCTGCCCGCATCACAAGTTGGGTATAGCAATTTCTTGTGATCCTCTAGCATGCGCTCGAACTTGATCTTCTCCTTTTCACTTTCGCATTCTCTTTGTGCGTCATGAATGGCCTGACCAAGATCATCAGCGGGCTCATCTTCTGCCCCTACCTCTTCTTCAGCTTCCCCCATTGCAGTATCATTGAAGGCACCATATTCAGCAATAATGTCATCATCGTCCCATTGTTCTTCTTCACCTTCTTCCATTACAACCCTGGTTTCTCCATGCTTCGTCCAACAAATATAGTTTGGCATGAAACCTGACTTCAACAAGTGTGAATGAAGACTCCTTGAGCTAGCATATTCCTTCAAATTCTTACATATGGCACATGGGTAGCATATGAAACCATCGCGTTTGTTTGCCTCGGCCACACGTAAGAAAGAATGCACGCCCACAATGAACTCTTGGGAGCGGCGATCAGCATTGTACATCCAATGCTGGCTCATCTACATTACATGACATACATACCATATTAAAACCTAGAACATAATTAGTTAATTATACGACATGCATGCCACCACACAAGGTATTAATTTATGAAAGTCTCGCTACAATGTAGACAATCCCAACTACCACTAAAAAAACTAAAGCTAAAATGCACTTCAGCAGCATAAGGATTTTGCGACCAATCCCAACTAAAACAGACAGATCATGCGTTTGTTCAACATCTATGGGTTTCTTCCGCAGGATCACTGCCTCATCAGCCGCCGTAGCCGCCTGTGCAAGAGAGTTTCGCACGTGTTCAACATACTCTTGCTCCCAGTACCAGCCTGAACATCCAGTGCCATCCCACTAAAATTGAAACAAAAAATTTGAACTCTAATCACAATCATCATGAAAATAAGTATAAATTAACCATAATCATCAAATGCGACAAAATAACTCACATTGCGATCCGGACACTTGTAGAAGATACGGCCCTTGTTGGGACACTCCTTCCTCACCCGGTACTGCATCACAATTTTCTCCTCACACTTGCCGCATGCAATGAGAGGGAGGTCCAGCCTTAGTCACTTTGGAACCCGATGAGAGGCCGAGGACCCGGAAGCAGTTGCCATCTACTCTCTATACTCATTTTTTAATATAATATAAATTTCTCATTTTATAAACAAATAAAATTAAAAAAACTCTAAAATTCTCTATATCTCTAAACCATGAAGTGTGCTATGCATGCTAGAAATGAAAGCTGAATACTAGTTTTGAATACCTACTTTAACCTTCCTTCATCCAAATATGCAAATTTTAAAGTGATTTTGTGCTTAAATGGCTTACAAATAAAAAAATCCACCATAAAAAACCACATATATCTAGTCCACAAAATGAGATATGCTACTGATGAAACATGAGAGTATAAAGTTGGTAACCTTTAGAACTGAAGAATAGATGAGGAATCGAAGAATGGCGATGAGGAAGAAGAGAGGCCGGCGATGAAGCAAGAACACCTAGCTCGAAGTGGCTCGGGCTCGGGGAGGAAGAACAGGTATATAGGAGGGGACCTTTAGTCCTGGTTGGAGACAGAAACCGGGACTAAAGGTCACTTTCTAGTCCCGGACGGAGCCTCCAGCCAGGAGTAGACTTTTACTCCCGGTTGGAGGGACCAACCGGGAGTAAAAGTTAACCTTTAGTCCCGGTTGGTAGCTCCAACCGGGACTAAAGGTCCCTTGTAGCAAAAGCCTGTCGCAGTAGCCGTTGGGTAGGTTCATTTAGTCCCGGTTGGAGCTACCAACCGGGACTAAAGGTTTCTCTAGTCCCGGGCGCGAAAAATACCAGGACTAAAGCCAAATTTCGAAGTGGATCAAAGGTCGTTTCTCTACTAGTGTCCTATTCAGCCTCTGAAATTCTAAATCCAGGATGTACTAGTATGAACCTACAATTTCTCTGTTTTACATCTCGCACCTAGCAAGAAACTGATGAATTTGATGTGACTAGTTCAGAAATTGATGCTTTCTTTATTTGTTAGTGTGTTTTTGCAATGACAGATGTCAGATAACTACAACACAATTTCCATGATCTCTATGAACTTGTTCCATTTGTCCATTGTGATTAGGAGACACTTAGTGCTATCCTGCTGGACTTGAAATGCTCTAAATAAGCTTGTCAGATTTATATCTGAAGAAGAAACATGCAGTGCTATGTTTCCGCTACAGGTATTAAGATTAATAATAGTGAAGCCACCCTGCAGGCAAAAAATGCTTGCGAAACCCCAAGCGAGCAGGTTTAAAATTAAGTTATATCTGATCAATTTTAACAAGGAAAAAAAGGAGTGACCTGCATACATTTAATGTGCATTTCCTTGCCAATCTCGTCAGTTTAGATGTGGTTTAGTTCTCATCAGGTTGTGGTTTAGTGTGGATAAGTAGAAATAGGGCTAATAATCTAATATCCCATTGGATTTCCTTGCTAAACTCGTCAGTTTAGAAATCTAAAACTACCTGCACATTTAACTGAGTTTCATGTACTCGTGGTATCTTAGGTTCCACGGAAGATTCTGAACAAGGAGCTGTAGTTCTACAAGTGGGAGGGGAATCTCTCCCAGCTAAGAACGTCCACAGCAAGCTTTAAAACTGCAGGCAGCAAATGCTTGTGCAACACCAAGTGAGTAGATGTAGTACCTTACTATACATTTGTCCGATTTTGTTCTGTACATGTTGCTGGACTTGCAGTATATGCAATTTGGTGAACTTATTGGTCTAGTACATCGACTAAATACTGCATTCTTTTTACTGAAATTTAGTGCCTGTACACAAAACGGTGTAAGAAACTAAATGATTTTTGTCCATGTGTAGATGTTTGAAAAATTGGAGCCAGCATTCACTACACCACGACACACATTTGCCTACACTTATCTATTGGCAAATGATTGGTTTTGACAACACACTATGTGTTGGTAATTGTACAACCTTTTTAAAGTCACGTAAACTGTCGGCAATGATGTTGTATGGCTACAGGTTAACTGTCGGCATTTCTCTTAGGACAATGAAACTGTCGGCAAATGTTTTTAGACAGAATAAGTGTCGGTGTTTCCAAAACAAGCCAACTATCTAAGAGTCGGCGAAAGGATATACGGTCTTGCGCAGATTCCGGTTTTAGATCTTTCACCGTATGCACGTGCGGAGTCATAGCCTTTTGGGACGGAGTCTGTAGCCCACGCAAAGGAAAACCCAATCCAACCCTGCTCTCTCTCTGCTGCCCATCGCGTGCCGCCGCCTCCCACGCCAGCGTCCGCTGCCGCCTCCCCCGCCAGCGCCAGCGCCCGTGGCCGCCGCCTCCCATGCAAGTGCACGCCGCCTCTGCCTCCCACGCTAGCTCCTGCCGTTGCCGCCCTGCACAGCACCGCCACCCGCCGGAACCCTAACCACGCCAGCCCCTACCGGCTACCCCCACGCCAACCCCTTCTGCACGGGTGAAGAAAGCTGCATTCGTGGCCGCCCACCGAGGAGGGGCGCATGGATCCGCCGACTACAGGTGCATCTCTAGGGAGGGGTGCATAGATCTGGCCTCCCGGTCCTCGACGGCTTTCGCATTTGAACGCGGTCGACCACCTCGCCAACACTCTTTCCTCTCGGTCGATTCGGTCAGCTTCTCTTCCACTTATCTCGATCTCCATTTTCCATCCCTCGATCTACTGTCTTCTTAATCGCGATTTGGTTTTTAGACGTGTGTAGTGTGGTGCTTGAGGGGCGATGATTAGGAGGGTGGGGCTCACTGCGGCGGCGGTTGCTCACAACAAGAACACATAGATTCCATTCAAAGAAAATTGAGAAAAGAAGGTTAAATTCCTTTCTTTTTAATTTCTGTTTACATTTGTATCTAATTATTAACTGATTTCTACTTGAATTTGTATCTAAGATTTTATATGTATAAACTACTAAAAAGTTTGGGTACAAAACCAGAATTAGAAAAATCTTTGATCTTTGAAGGTTATGAGGAACATCTATACTCAATTCATATGCACTCAACCTTTACCGACAAAAAACTGGGACTAATAACTTTTTTTGGGTACCGTCAATTGCACAAGCCTTTTTATCTTGAGAAGTTGCTCATTCTTTTGGCATTAAAGTGATTCATTCTTTTTGTTATTTAAGTTTTAAGGTTTGTGCCATTTCCGTTCAAATGTAGATACATCTTGATAAGAAGGTCCCAACTGGTGCTAGTCTCGGTGGTGGAAGCAGTAATGCTGCAACTGCACTATGGGCTGCTAACCAGTTTGCTGGCTGTATAGCTTCAGAGAAGGATCTTCAAGAGTGGTCTGGTGAGATTGGATCAGATATCCCCTTTGTCTTTTCACGAGGAGCAGCATATTGTACTGGTAGAGGAGAGGTATGTTTCTCGTGGTTTCTAGTCTAGTTCACAAATATTGATCACTATATATACTTCATTTATTCTTCTTACAGCAGGAATATCTTTATTTTTTCCAAATCAGCTGACAGTTCTCCAAAGTTAAATACAAGTGCATCTATAATCATATATCATACTTTACCAGGGTGAAGAGTATTTAGCTGATCATGCTACCCCCGTTTAGCTTGTCCTGTTTTTCTTGTTTCTTTTTTCATACAAGTTACCTTATTTGAACTTTAACAGTGTTCTTCAAAAGAAATTGACAAGCTACCTCTTTCAGTTAACTACGAACTAGATGGTGACATGTATATCCATGTGCAGCATTTAGTTTTGTGCAGCAGTACGTGTCTCATCATAATCTGTAGCTTGAACTGAAATGTAGATTCACTACCGGAGACCGGCTCTTTGCCGAGTGCCAGGTGGTTTGCCGAGTGTTGTTTTTCGGGCACTCGGTAAAGACGCCTTTGCCGAGTGTTTTTTTTTTACACACGACAAAGAGGCTCTTTGCCGAGTGTTTTTTTTAACACTCGGCAAAGAGGCTCTTTGCCGAGTGTTTTTTTTGACACTCAGCAAAGAGCTTCTTTGCCGAGTGTTATTTTTTTGACACTCGGCAAAGAAAATTTCAAAGCATATTTTGAAGCAGTAAATTAATTCAAATGAAAAAGTTTTCAACTACAAAGTTGTATAACTCATCAAGATGTACAATGTTTGTTTTGGTCTTTTCTTCATATGACAAAGTGAAAGTAAATTTGTTCACAAATCTAACATATCTCTCTTGTAGTTTATGAAACTACAAGAGAGATATATAAGATTTGTGAATAATGTTAGAACGACCATGTCGGATGAATAGATGACCAAACAACCAAAATAAACTCTGTAGATCTCAAAAAGTTATGAAACTTTGTAGTTGGCAACTTTTTGATTTGAAAACATCTTGTCATGCAAAACTGCATTTGAATTTCAAAATTTTAAAATTCAAATTTTGTAAACGACCTCGGATGGGAAAACTTCCTAAACTAAAAGTGTAGATCTCGAAAATTTATGAAACTTTGTAGTTTACAACTTTTTTATTTGAATTCGTTTAGGGCCTCAAACATGCAATTTACACTTGGCAAAAGGGCTTCTTTGCCGAGTGTTTTTTTTTGACACTCGGCAAAGAAAATTTCAAAGCACATTTTGAAACAGTAAATTAATTCAAATGAAAAAGTTTTCAACTACAAAGTTGTATAACTCATCAAGATGTACAATGTTTGTTTTGGTATTTTCTTCATACGACAAAGTGAAAATAAATTTGTTCACAAATCTAACATATCTCTCTTGTAGTTTATGAAACTATAAGAGAGATATATAAGATTTGTGAACAATGTTAGAACGACCATGTCGGATGAACAGATAAAAATTTCCATTTTTTGGGGGTAAAAATTCCCATTTTTTCAGGTTTTTTTCGGTTTCAACTTTGCCGAGTGTCGGGCACTCGACAAAGGCTTTGCCGAGTGCCCGACAAAAGACACTCGGCAAAGACGCCTTTGCCGACGGGTTTTTTGCCGAGTGTTCTTTGCCGAGTGCAGCACCCGGCAAAGCTTTTGCCGGGTGCAAATTGGGCTTTGCCGAGTGCCCCTGGCACTCGGCAAAGCCACTGATTCCCGTAGTGATTGTCCAAGATATCCCAAATCCCTTGCCGGAAAATTTACCAATGGTTCTTATAAAGCCCCCTGAAGCATGCTCAACTGCTGAAGTTTACACGGTAACTAGTAAACACTTGCTTTCTTAATTTGAAATTCATGTGTTTTGCTCATAAGCTTCTTGTGCTGCAGCGATTCAAGTTGGAACAAACAAGTCAAGCTGATCCCTTGACCTTGCTCGAGGAAATAACTCAAAATGGGATATCACAAGATGTTTGTGTTAATGACCTAGGTATGCATATCTCCAAATAATTTATTTTGTTTCAGCATATTCTGTTTCATAACTTCAGTTTAAACAGTGTTTGTGCTTCTGTTTTTTGTTTTCTAGAGCCTCCAGCTTTTGAGGTGTTGCCTTCACTTAAGAGGTTGAAGAAACGAATTATTGCAGCTAGCCGGGATGATTATAGTGCTGTTTTTATGTCAGGAAGGTAAGGAGGGATATTTCTATCAAGCTTTTTGAAGAATCTGTTTGTCTTCAAGTACACTGTACACATGTTCTCAAAGACTCTGGCATTGGTGCTGATTCCTGTATTTAGCACAAAGGGAGTGTATGGAGGGATCCACTTATGAATTTGAACCGTAGAGTTGTCCACATAGGAACTGCCAAGCACTCTGCATGTCAATTAGTGTATGCCATATTTGATGAGTGGTAATGTATGCTGTGTACCTACTATAGCGAATTGGGGGGAACAGATCCCTCTGTGTGCTTCTTTTCTCTGCATTTGTGACTTACATGTTTCAATTTTGTTTCATTCTGATGTTGATTGCAGTGGAACATACATGTTTCAATACTGGATGTATACTGTTCCACAAGACCAATTCGTGTAGGACCAGTGACTCTTAGAAGATCTCAAGGTATTTCCAGAATTTGATATTATTGTTTTGTATTTAGCCCTTGCCTCCAGTTATTACACATCTATAATGTTTTTCCACATTCCATGATCTTCACTTTATATTAGTCAGTGCTATTTGTTCAGAATTTTATTACTACCATGTGAATTTTCCATGTAATAAATATGCTATGAGTTCCACACATATAACTGGGAGTTGTAACAATCATTTTTTTCTGCATATCTACTCCTTATTGCTTGATGCTATGGTTTTTTAAGGCGGTTATGTTATATTTCAATATTTTGAGTATATGTTAATACATGCATCATGCATACATGTTCAAATAAGTAATATTTGGGGCCTGGTTTTCCTAGCATCTACTCCAGCATATTGGGGCTCTGTAGGTAGCTAATGCATTAGTCCATAGCATAGTGTTGCTCAACACTTCTGCTTTTGATTTGAATAATTACACTACAACTTGTAATAATTTAGTATAAGTCTATGTTTGCGAATAACTCATCTATATTTTGGACATGTATTTGGCTATATGCTTGTGACTAGTATGTATAGAAGATTTAATATACTAGTATGGAAGATATAATATATTATTTATACAAAAATCAAGTGAATTTGTTCAATGTGATGCCTTCTATATGAGCAAAAGTGGATTTGTCAAATTATTTTAGTTGTAATTATATCTATGTAGTTTTGCCAATAGTTTTTTTGGGCAGGGTATGGTTTGTAAAATACCTTGGAAATGGTTTGGCCAACATACAAACTGTCGGGAAAGGTCTTAACTGTCGGCGTAGGTCTTAACTGTCGGCAAAAGGGTTAACTGTCGGCAAAGGTTTCAACTGTCGGTGTAGGTAGACCGTTTGCCTACACATAAAGTGTCGAGGATTCTATTAACTGTCGGCAAAAGTTTCACCGACGGCTTCTAGTGCGACTGTTTCTAAACTGTCGGCAAAACTTTCCGTGGGAGGTTATCTGTCGACAAAGGTGCCCTTTGCCTACAATAGAAAGTGTCGGTAAAAGTATGTTGTGTTATAGTGATTTACTGAAGGAAAAGTTCAAAAAAACTAGATTGCTCTACCTAAGGTGAAGATGCCACATTTTGGTGCAATTGTTTATCTTCCTGTCATTGCATGATCATGTGTAGGAGTCATCTTTAGCTTTAAAACATTCTAGCCGCCGGTCTACATGAGACATTTAGTTAAGCACGAGACATTCCTGTCATAAGTTTTGTCTGATTGACATAATGTCTCTTAGTGCATTTCTGAAGTAGTTGTCTCTTGTTGCATGCAATTCTTCCTCTAGATTTCTTTCCATTTTCCATTATGTCAAATACTTTCTGTAGTAGATAACATGGAAATGCATGTGCACATATCCTCCCTCATGTTGTATGTTCCTATTTGTCTCTAATTTGCACCAAACACTACTAAGAATTTGAACCAATATCTGATCACCAATCGGCACTTTCCTGTCGGTTTTTTGCCTTTTCCTAACGGTTTTTGGCCTTTTCCTGACGGGTTTTGGCCGTCAGGAAAAACCCTGGCACTGGTGGTGTGTGCTTAGTCAATTTAATTATTAGTATAAGCTACTCTCTCTCACCCTCCTCCTGAATTCCTCATTGAGCGAGCACACCAAGTCGTCCATTGCAGCAATAAACCATTGAGCAAGTCGCAAAGGAGCTATGGGCCGACACACCACCGGGGCTATTGGCTCGGCGGCCAGCGGAGTCGTTGGAGCTACCCGCTCAGCTCTTAGTCTATAACCTGAGTACCTGACGATTTCCATCGTCTTCTTGTCATACCTACTTCTTGAACAGAGGTTTCATTCTCACCGCCATGGCATCGCCACCTCCTGCTTCCTCCTCCTCCTTGGAAACATTTCTCTTATCGGAGATCGGTGATCTGGCACCAGGCGACATCTTCTTTTATACCAGGTACGCACGCCAGAAGGGCGCCCTTAACAATCCTGTGTCTCAGTATCTCCTCCTATGTGGAGATGCGTTTATTACCCCGATGATGCTGATTGCTGAGCATGTTCAGCGCCATGCGCATCGATCGCTGAAGCTGATCATACGGGATCATCGATCGCATTGAATTGTTTTGGCAGACCGAAGCAACCAAAACGAAGGCTTCTGCAAGTAGCGAAAACCTGTTATACGGGATCATCAGAGCAAGATATTGCTAAAGATGCCAAACAAGACAGGGCCAGCAGCCCAGACGAGCGATCCAAGCACAGCAATCATGAGTGCATCTCTCGCAGATGAAAACGCCGGGCCTCAGGTCGTGGGCAAGCGCCGTGCCTCCTCGACGTACCAGCGTTGTCTTCATCTTGGATTCGAGGGCAACCTCCCACGTGGTCGGCGACGTGTCATTATTCTCGCCGTCGTTCAGGTCCAGAACAACGCCCACTACTCCATCAGGCAGCGCCGCCGCCGCCGCCGCAGCTTACCAGGCGCACGACGGGAGTCCTCACCGTCACCGGGGTCGGCACCATATCCTGCGACAACTTCCGTATCCCCAACGCGCTGTGTGTCCCAGACCTCTGTACCGGACTCAACCCGGTCTCCGTGCAGCAGCTTGCTGAATGCGGCTACCTCGTCATGTTCGGCGGCGCCGACGATGGCCTGTACCACCTCGAGTTCCTCGACATCCCACACGACAAAGCCTGTGAAGATAGCACGGCAACATGATATACTCAATACATGCATCTTCCTTGCCACAATATAACAGGGGTGCAGGCTTTCATGTGCTATTTTCCAACCCAATATATACATATGTGAAGTATTTTCTAAATTATTGTCCTATCATACATGTATGCATTTATCCCTTGGCATCTACAAGTAGCAAATGTATTTGTGTGTAGCAAGGCTGTAAACACTTCAAAACATTATTGTGTAATGAGCTCTAGTATGGTTGAGAGATGGAATTGAACTTTGCTGATGATCCTACGCTTGGATTTCACAATAAGATTCAGTTCAGACCTAAAAGTAGCAGCCCTCCAGAAACGTGAGCACCAGACAATCCGGTGCTCACCGGCAGATTGTCCGATGCGTTCACCAGGCCGAGTCCGAGTAGCTCTCGATTTCGACCAATTTTTAGTCCGACTCTACTCCGGGAAAGACTTCCCGCTGGCACCGTTTTTTTTTTCTGCCTCCCTCTAATTAATCCTCCTGACCGCTTCCGTGTCTTCCGTGTGTACCAAAAAAGCCGTACAAAAAAAACGATGGAAAGAATACTAACCGCGTCACTTACCAAACGCGTCAGGACTCCAACAGAGGATGTTTTGTCCGCCTCATAGTCGGCCCCTCCGCTGAGTTCAGATACAACACGCTAAGGTTGACGTACAAAGAAAAGAAAAGAAAAGGACGAAAAGCGAAGGAGGAATCGACCAATGGCCACCCCTGACTAATTCCGTGACTGAAAATTGTCCTGATCCGTGTTTACAGTGGCTTTACAGTCGCTCGTGTTTGATATGAGGCCGCCTAGCCCAATGGCACCTCGCTCGTGTTTGATATGACGTTCTCGAAAAAAAAATATATGAAATTCGTGGGATAACATGAGTAGGAATCCTAATCTACATAAATCCCTCCTCAGTACCAAATAGAAATAAGAGAATAAGAGTACTAATTAGGCCAATATAAATCAGGACATGACAAAAATTAAAAGAGGCACAGGAATAGAAAATTTCTAGACAAAAAAAAAAAATGCCAGAGTCCAATGGTGCTCGGATCTGTCGGTGTCGGTGCTCGCCCAGGGAACTTGGGCAGCTGCCGTGAGCTCCTCCCCAAGACCCGACGGAGTAGGAGCAGTTGCTCGTAGCAGCAGGCTTGTGAGTCACCCGGTCGCTGGTGCCACCAATCGCCGGCTGCCAAGGGACGCGTCTCGCGTCGATGGTATTGGGCCGAGTGAGTCCACAACTAGCTAGCAGGACGCGCGAGAGAGGCCGTATGCAAGCTGGTCGGCTAGGGCGAGGTGTGCGAGCTGCCGAGCTCTGATGCCTGCCCATTGTCAACTGGATGCGGCTGTGCAAGATCCCACCAGCGAGCAAAGCAAGGTGAAGAAGCGGGGTTTTCCTGTCCTGGCTACCTAGAGAGGCAAGGGAAGAAGAATCGCGGTGGAGAGAAGTGTCCGCTATCAGTATTAGGGATACCCGGAAGAAGAGAGCTGATGGCCGCGAACGCCGACATGCCCGAGTGGTCAAGGGCGTATTTGGATCTCACCTGACACCGGGGGGCACGAGCTCCGTGTCGCCCGACCCCGAGGACGCAGGCTCCGTCGCGCCCGACCTCGAGGGCGTGGTTTCGGTCTCGCCCGACCCCTCGGGTGCGGGCTCCATCTCGCAAGATCCCTAGGACGCGGACTCTGTCTCACCCGACCCCTGGGACGCGGGCTCCATCTCGCTCGATCACGGGGACGTGGGCTCTGTCTCGTCCGACCCCTCGGGCGAGGACTTCGCCTCACCAGACCCCTCGACGGGGGACTCTGCCTCGCCCGATGGGGCCTGTACCGCCTCCAACCGCAACGAATCTAAGAGAACGAGTCCAAGGTCAAACTTCTGACATCAGAAAGGGAGTGGGCACGTCCTGACATGACTTGCGGCCACGATAGGCCATACCAGAGGACTCAAATCACCGACAGTGCCGGACGTTCTGGCACTGTGCTACCTAACCCCCGTACGACTCCTGACGGGGGTGTCTGCTGACCATGCCGTCCGCCAGGACAGAGTGGAACGCCACGACCGGCTGACAGCGCCTACGTATGGCGCAAGTGACGAACAGGGTCTGGACGTGGAGCGGTCCCCGTCATCGTCTATAGGACTGGCGAGACCCGCGTAAAGGAGATGAAGGGCACCGCGACGCCGGGGGCTTTCTTTCTCCCTGCTTTCTCTATCTCTAGTGAACGATGTTGTGCAACGAGCTTAGCGCAGTGGTCAGGGCGACCCACGTATAACATGGTCATATCATACCTAGCCAATCGGGGCGACGATGTTGTGCAACGAGCTTAGCGCAGTGGTCAGGGCATGAACCACGGTCCCAACCTCCGTGTGGACGCTCTCACATTCCCTCTCCTCCGTGGCATCGTCAAGAGCGAAAAGCATCGCCCCTGGGTCCCATCAGTCTACCCACCGGATCTGGGATCCTCCCCACGCGTGCGGGCCGCCGTCCACCTGGACTAGAGACCGAGATGGCTCCACGCCGATCCCAAGTGGCGTCGACCCCTCTTGAGGCAGCAACTCTTCTGGAGTGGCCCCTCTAGCGGTAGAGAGGGCGGCTCCCATCGCCACATCCACTGAGGAGGCCTCGGGTGTGCCCTCTCCCGTCCGCCCCGCCACAGACGCGGCCACCTGCATAGACGATGGCTCTGGTTGCGCTGTCTCCGCCTTTGACTTTGTGGCCACGCCACGTCCGCCATGGATGCCTCAGTTGCATCCTCCTCCATCTGCCCCACCACAGAGGCAGCCACCTACGCGGATGACGGCTCCGGCTACGCCGTTTTTGCTTGTGATGTTGCGGCCACCTACGTAGATGACGGCCGCGGCTGCGCCGTTTCCTCCTCTGATGTCGCGGCCACACCCGGCCATGCCACATTCGCCATGTGGGCCCAGACATGCCCTCCTCCGTTTGCTCCCCCACGGACGCAGGCACCGGCTGCGCCCCTCCAGTCGACGCCGCAACCGCCTCAGCGCCACTCTCGCTCGCCTCTGGCATAACGCCAGCCGGCTCTTGGTGCATCTGCTGGAGGGCGAGGCTCTTCTTCGACGCAAGCCTCAGGAGAGTCCCGCGTCCTTGAAAGCTCTAGTTTGGTTTTGGTGAATTGATGAAACCCTAAGTGCTAACCTAGTTTATCAAGTGATCATAATATAGGTAGCACACTCCAAGTGGTGAAGCAAATGAAGATCATAACATGATGATGGTGATGCCATGGTGATGATCAAGTGCTTAGACTTGGAAAGGAGAAAGAGAAAAACAAAAAGCTCAAGGCAAAGGTATATTTTGTGGGAGCTACTTTGTTTTGGTGATCAAGACACTTAGAGAGTGTGATCACATTTAGGTTTGATAGCCGTACTATTAAGAGGGATGAAACTCGTATCGGAATGCAGTTATCAAAGTGCCACTAGATGCTCTAACTCATTGCATATGGATTTAGGATCTAGTGGAGTGCTAACACCCTTGAAAATGTTTGTGAAATATATGCTAACACATGTGCACAAGGTGATACACTTGGTGGTTGGCACATTTGATCAAGGGTGGTGAAGTTTAGGTGCAAGGGTAAGAAACTCCACCGGCGGAGTGTCCGACGGTGCCACCGGCGCCCTAGACAGAAAAGATGGAGGTCACTGTAAGTGACCGGACGCTAGCCTCGGTTGGACCGGAGTGTCTGGTCAATGGCAGCAGAGGATGTGCGTTTCGGTCTCATGACCGAACGCTGGGTCTGAAAGCACTGGACGCTGGCTGCTTGCGTCTGGTCGGACTGGTAAGACGGCACAGTGCCTAGGGTTAACCACCGGACGCTGGACTGTGTTCGGTCAAGGTGGACCGGACGCGTCCGGTCGAAGAAATACGCCTCGGGGAGCTTACTGGAAACGACCGAACACTGGGGCTTCAGCATCCTGTCAGTTTTGCCGGAGCGTCCGGTCAGCTTCATAGCCGTTGAAATCTGACGAACAGCGTTTGAAGCTAGTGACGCGTGGCGTCCATCAGTGGACCGGACGCTGAGTCCAGGGTCCGGTCAGTATGACCGGAGCGTCCGGTCAGAGCGCAGTGTACCCAGTGAAGGGGTACAATGGCTCTATTTCGTGGGGGCATCTATTTAAGCCCCATGGCCGGCTGTGGCTCACATCTTTGGCCATTTTTTATTGACATAGCAACCTTGTGAGCTTAGCCAAAGCCCTCCCACTCATCTCCATCATTGATTCATCATCATAGTGAGATTGGGAGTGATCCAAGTGCATTGCTTGAGTGATTGCATCTAGAGGCACTTGGTGTTCGTGTTTCGCTGCGGATTTCGCTTGTTACTCTTGGTGGTTGCCGCCACCTAGACGGCTTGGAGCAGAGAGGATCATTGAGCGGAGGTGGTGATTGTCTCCGGCTCCAATCTTGGTGATTGTGAGGGGTTCTTGACCTTTCCCCGGCGGAGCGCCAAAAGGTACTCTAGTGGATTGCTCGTGGCTTGTGTGATCCTCATCTTGTGTTGGTTGTGCGGCACCCTATTGAGGGTTTGGTGTGTGAAGCCAATTAGCGCGTGAACCTCCAAGTGAGTGAATCGCCACAACGAGGAGTAGCTTGCCGTCAAGCAAGTGAACCTCGGTAAAAATCATTGTGTTCATCATTTGATTCCGATGTGATTGGTCTCCATTGTAATTCTCTGTTGTGATTGATTGGCTCCTTCCTCTACATGACGGTATAACCTTCTTGATCACTCTCCTTACATTACCGCAAACTAGTTGTCAAGCTCTTTAGTGTAACTAGTTGTGAGAGCTTGTTTGCTTGGTTGGTGTAGCTCTTTAGTTAGTCTTTGAGAGCACACTAACATAGGGTAGTGTCTTTGCTATTGTGTGAATAGACACTATCTAAACTAGAATTGTGGTAGGTGGCTTGTATTTTAAGTAGGCTAGCGCAACACTCGCTTCGCCTCATAATTGTCTAACCGTTTTGTTAAGTGTTGTTGTAGAAATTTTATTAGGCTATTCACCCCCCTCTAGCCATTAGGACCTTTCAAGTGGTATCGGAGCCGAGGTCACCGTTATTTGAGGCTTAACAACCTTCGGTGTTAAAATGGCTCAAATCAACAACACCAAGAAGCCACCCCAATTTGATGGCTCCAACTATCCCTATTGGAAGGCCAAGATGACAACTTATATCAAGTCAATCAATAGGAAGGTTTGGAAGGTGGTAGAAACAAAAATCGAGATTGAAGATCTAGAGAATCCCACCGCGGTCGAAGAAGTACTTCTCCAAAACAATGACATTGCTCTAAGTGTTATTCATGATGCAATTGATGAAAGAACATTTGAGCAAGTCAAAAATATTGAGATGGCTCATGAGGCATGGAAGAAGTTAGAAGAATCATTTGAGGGCACTCAAGCCGTGAAGGGTGCAAAGGCTTACATTCTCAAAGAAAAGTTTGCAAGCTTCAAGATGAAGGATGATGAGAGTGTGCCGGAGATGTTCCATAGGCTTCAAGTGCTTATCAATGATCTCAAAGCACTTGGAGAAGAAGTGAAGGATAAGAACTTCTCCCACAAGTTCTTGAGATGCTTACCCTCAAGATTTGGTACATTGGTCACTATTCTAGTAAGGAGTGGTTTGGACACCATGACACCAAACCAAGTGTTGGGAGATATAATGACCGATGATACTTATAGAGATGATGATGAGAAGGAAGAAAAGAAGGAGAAGAAAGATGAGAAGAAGGATGAGAAGAAGAAGAGCGTGGCATTCAAAGCCACATCATCCAAGGGCAAAGCAAAGCAAGAAACATCAAGTGAAGAAGATGAATCATGGGATGATGATGATGATGAGAAGATGGCTCTATTTGTCAAGAGATTTGGCAAGTTCATGGTGAAGAAGGGCTACCGTGCTAGAAGAAAGAAGTCTTCATCCAAGAACAAAGAAGAGTCAAGAAGGTGCTTCAAGTGTGGAAGCAAAGATCATCTTGTTGCTCAATGCCCATACAATAGTGACAATGATGATGACAACAAAAAGAACAAGAAGAAGGACAAGAAGGAAAAGAAAGAGAAGAAGGACAAAATGGCCTTCAAGAAGAAGAAGGGTGGTTCATATGTAGTCACTTGAGATAGTGATGCTTCCTCAAGTGATGATGATGATGATAGTGATGATCACAAGACCACCAAGAAGAAGGTTCTTGCAAGCATTGACATCAATGAGAAGCCTTCTCTCTTCGAATCTTCATCATGCTTCATGGCTAAGGCCACTAAGGTACAATCTTGTGATGATGAAAGTGATGAAGAACATGTTAATGATAATGAACATGAAAATGATAGTGATAGTGATGATGATGAACCTACTAAGGATGAATTATTTGACATGCTAGAAGATGCTAAAGAACACTTTGACATTAAGAGAAGGGAATACAAGAGATTGAATAAGGAGGTAAAAGCCCTTAAGCAAGCCCTTGATGAGCTCAAAGCAACTCATGAGAAGCTAGAGGAAGCCCATGAGAAGCTTGGCAAGGCTCACAAAAAGCTTGAAAAAGCTCATTCCATGTTGCTTAATGAACAAGATAAAAAGAAGCATGTTGAAACTTGTGATGTAGGTGTAACTTGTGATTTAATTGATACATCACTATCTATGCCTATCATTGTTGCTACTACTAACCCTTCTTGTAGCACTTCCACTTCTACCTCATCTAGTAGTGATGGTCTCACATGTGATGCCTCACTAGTGGTTGAGAATGAGAACCTCAAGAAGGAGGTCACTAAGCTCACTCACACCTTAGCTAAGGCTTATGGTGGTGAGGACCGCTTGCTTATGTGCTTGGGTAGCCAAAGAGCTTCTCTCTACAAAGAGGAATTGGGCTATACCCCCAAGAAAGGCAAAGCGGCCTTTGCTCCTCACAAGACTAGTTTTGTGAAGAACAATGGTCAGTTTTGCACTAGTTGCAAGTAAGTTGGTCATAAAGAGCAAGAATGCAAAAACAAAAGCAAAAATGCCAATGTATCCTCCATTAAGCTTGATTCATGCTATATGCTTACTAAGGGTACAATTGGTGTAAAGGCTAAGTTCATTGGTAAACCATGGATGGGCTCAAAAAAGAAAGCCATTTGGGTGCTAAAGAGCTTGGTGACTAACCTTCAAGGACCCAAGCAAGTTTGGGTACCTAAAAAGAATTGATCTTCTTTTGTAGGTCAATTACAAAGCCGGAGGAAGGCATTGGGTTCTTGATAGTGGGTGCACTCAATACATGACCGGTGATGCAAGAATGTTCAACTCTATCAACACCAATGGCAATGATGGTTATGATAGTATCACATTTGGTGACAATGTCAAAGGCAAGGTCAAAGGGCTTGGTAAGATTGCAATATCCAATGACATGAGCATATCCAATGTGTTGCTAGTAGAGAGCTTGAACTTCAATTTGCTATCCGTGGCTCAATTGTGTGATCTTGGATTCAAATGCATATTTGGGGTAGATGATGTAGAGATCATAAGTGTAGATGGCTCTAACTTGATCTTCAAAGGCTTTAGATATGAGAATCTATACTTGGTTGATTTCAATGCTAGTGAAGCTAGATTATCTACATGCTTGTTCACTAAGTCTAGTATGGGTTGGTTATGGCATAGAAGGCTTGGTCATGTTGGAATGAAACAATTGAATAGATTGGTTAAGCATGACTTGGTTAGAGGCTTGAAAGATGTTGTGTTTGAAAAGGATAAGCTTTGTAGCTCTTGTCAAGCCGGCAAACAAGTTGGAAACACCCATCCTAAGAAAAGCATGATGAGCACTAGTAAAGCATTTGAGTTATTGCACATGGATTTGTTTGGGCCAACACAATATACTAGCATTGGTGGAAACAAATATGGCTTTGTGACAGTGGATGACTACACTAGATACACATGGGTATTCTTTCTAGTGGACAAAAGTAATGTATTTGCAACATTCAAATCATTTGTCAAAGGCATTCACAATGAATTTGAAACAACCATCAAGAGAGTTAGAAGTGACAATGGTAGTGAGTTCAAGAACACTAGAATTGATGAGTTATGTGATGAATTTGGAATTAGACATCAATTCTCGACCAAGTACACTCCTCAATCAAATAGCCTTGTTGAGAGGAAAAATAGAACACTCATTGATATGGCAAGGTCTATGCTTAGTGAGTACAATGTGAGTCAATCTTTTTGGGCCGAAGCTATCAACATGGCTTGCTATTGTAGCAACCGCCTCTATTGTCACCGATTGAAAGAAAAGACACCATATGAGCTCTTGAATGGTAGAAAGCCCAACATTGCATATTTTCGGGTCTTTGGTTGCAAATGCTATATCTTGAAGAAAGGCACAAGATTGGGCAAGTTTGACAAGAAATGTGATGAAGGATTCCTACTTGGCTATTCCACAACAAGCAAAGCATATAGAGTTTGGAATTTGGATAGTGATACTCTTGAGGAAGTTCATGATGTTGAATATGATGAAACCAAGGGTTCACAAGTAGAGAATGAGAACTTGGAAGATGTTAGAGGCATTCAACTCTCAAATGCCATGAAGAACATGGATATTGGTGAATTGAGGCCTAGGCAAGTGATTGATGATGAAGATGATCAAGTGCAAGTGCTCTCCAACTCAAATGTGCAAGATGATACAAATCAAGCTAGTGCAAGTGACTCTCATGACATTGATCAAGATCAAGTGGCTAGTACATCATCTCAACCCAATGATCTAGCAAGTGCAAGCAATCAATTTCTAATCCTCCAACCAACCAATGTTGCAAGAGATCATCCTTTGGACACTATAATTGGAGATATTTCAAGAGGTGTACAAACAAGATCAAGATTGGCATCATTTTGTGAACACTTCTCATTTGTGTCATCCATTGAACCAAAGAAGATAGATGAAGCTTTGAAGGATGTTGATTGGGTCAATGCTATGCATGAAGAGCTAAACAACTTCACAAGAAATCAAGTATGGGAGTTGGTAGAAAGACCAAAGGGACACAATGTGATTGGAACCAAATGAGTCTTTAGAAACAAGCAAGATCAAGATGGGATAGTAGTAAGGAACAAAGCAAGATTGGTAGCACAAGGCTATACTCAAGTTAAAGGTCTTGACTTTGGAGAAACATATGCCCCGGTTGCTATATTAGAAGCAATAAGAATCTTGCTAGCCTATGCTTGTGCCCACAACATCAAGCTCTATCAAATGGATGTTAAGAGTGCATTTCTCAATGGCTACATCAACGAAGAAGTATATGTTAGTAACCTCCTGGTTTTGAAGATGACAAGAAGCCCAACCATGTGTACAAGTTGAAAAAGGCTTTGTATGGCTTGAAGCAAGCACCTAGAGCATGGTATGAGAGATTGAGGGATTTTCTACTTTCTAAAGGGTTCACAATGGGCAAGGTTGACACCACTCTTTTCATCAAGAAGATTAGAAAAGATCTATTTATATTGCAAATCTATGTTGATGACATCATATTTGGATCAACCAATCAAGAATTTTGTGATGAGTTTGGAAAGATGATGGCTAATGAGTTTGAGATGTCCATGATTGGAGAATTGAGTTACTTTCTTGGTCTTCAAATCAAGCAATTAAAGAATGGTACATTTGTGAGTCAAGGGAAGTACATCAAGGACATGATCAAGAAGTTTGGCATGATTGATAGCAAAGTCATTAGCACACCAATGGGAACCAATGGTAACTTAGATAGTGATGCAAGTGGAAATATGGTAGATCAAAAGTTGTATCGGTCTATGATTGGAAGCCTACTCTATGTGACCGCATCAAGGCCAGATGTCATATTTAGTGTATGCATGTGTGCAAGATTTCAAGCCTCACCAAGAGAAAGCCATTTGAAGGCTACAAAGAGAATATTGAGGTACTTGAAGCATACACCAAATGTTGGTTTGTGGTATCCCAAAGGAGCAAAGTTTGAGCTTGTTGGTTACTCTGACTCGGATTATGCGGGATGCAAGGTTGAAAGGAAGAGCACCTCGGGCACATGTCAATTGTTGGGAAGATCACTTGTTTCATGGTCATCAAAGAAGCAAAATAGTGTTGCATTATCAACCGCCGAAGCCGAATACATATCCGCCGGTAGTTGTTGTGCACAAATACTTTGGATGAAGGCCACTTTGAGTGACTTTGGAATCAAGTTCAAGAAAGTGCCATTGCTATGTGACAATGAGAGTGCAATCAAGTTGACAAACAATCCGATTCAACATGCAAGAACAAAGCACATTGATGTCCGCCACCATTTCATAAGAGATCACCAACAAAAAGGGGACACTTGCATTGAGAGTATAGGCACCGAAGATCAACTTGCCGATATATTCACCAAGCCATTGGATGAGAAAAGGTTTTGCAAGCTAAGGAATGAGTAGAACATATTGGATTTCTCAAATATGTGTTGATGCACCCCCACTCATATGACATGCCTCTCCTTCGAGCAATCCAAGGTAAAAGTTGATTGGCATGACATACATCCTTGCTAAGGACATGTTTAGTGCATCTAGTCATATTTTCGATCTTATTAGGACCTTTCAAGTGGTTCTATTTGATTAGGCTCATTCATGAAAATCAAATGATTTTGATGTCTATATGGTATCACTATTGCTTCTATGCTTGACTTGATCTAGTGATGGCACATGACATGTTTATGGGCTTGTAAACCTAGTGTTTAATCTAGAAAATGAACTATAAGTGTTTAACTTAACATGGTACAAGATAACCCTTATTTGGAGGTGTGAAGAAGCTTGTCCTTGGATCAAACCGAGTTAAATATCTTTAGCAAATAATCTAGATTGTACCAAATTTGGGAAAATAATCCTCACCCCCATTGATTGACATTGATAATCTCGACCCTACAAGTAATACTATCTACATTTAGAACCTTTGTGGTCATTGATAACAAAGGGGGAGAGAAACAAAGATAAGGGGGAGAGAAACAAACAAAAAGAAAGATATCTTGATATATGACATAAGGGGAGAGATATACCAAAGGAAAGGGATCAACTAAAATTTTGACCACACAAGTAGGGGGAGCAAGCTCATGAACTTGTATGGTGCATTTGAATGTGCATTTCATATGTTTGCTTGCATGGCACAAGTATTAAATTTACACATCCATGCTTGTGTGATGAATGTTAGTTGTAAGATTGAATGGTGAAATAAAATCACTAGATAACTTTCATTTCCAAGTAAGTCTTTACAAGTGGTATCTTTTCAAGTATTGTTTCCAAGTGGTATTAAGCTAACTATGGTGCTAAGGATGGTATAATGGTGCACTCCGATTGGTATCACGCTTCAAAGGTCCATCTTTTATCCCTTAGCATCATTTGGTAGACATTGTCTCCTATACTTCCTAACTAATCATATGTGCAAGCTACAATCCAAACTCTTAGCACATATGTAGGGGGAGCAATTGCTACCATTTGGGGTTCATGAAACTTGTCCATATCCTTTTACACATGGTAAATATGCTTGGACAAGCAACATGGATTCAATTGAATTTTAATTCATATCTTTGTATAAGGGTTGTCATCAATTACCAAAAAGGGGGAGATTGAAAGCTCTAGTTTGGTTTTGGTGAATTGATGAAACCCTAAGTGCTAACCTAGTTTATCAAGTGATCATAATATAGGTAGCACACTCCAAGTGGTGAAGCAAATGAAGATCATAACATGATGATGGTGATGATCAAGTGCTTAGACTTGGAAAGGAGAAAGAGAAAAACAAAAAGCTCAAGGCAAAGGTATATTTTGTAGGAGCTATTTTGTTTTGGTGATCAAGACACTTAGAGAGTGTGATCACATTTAGGTTTGATAGCTGTACTATTAAGAGAGGTGAAACTCGTATCGGAATGCAGTTATCAAAGTGCCACTAGATGCTCTAACTCATTGCATATGCATTTAGGATCTAGTGGAGTGCTAACACCCTTGAAAATGTTTGTGAAAATATGCTAACATATGTGCACAAGGTGATACACTTGGTGGTTGGCACATTTAATCAAGGGTGGTGAAGTTTAGGTGCAAGGGTAAGAAACTCCACCAGTGCCCTAGACAGAAAAGATGGAGGTCACTGTAAGTGACCAAACGCTGACCTCGGTTGGACCAGAGCGTCCGGTCAGTGGCAGCAGAGGATGTGCGTTTTGGTCTCATGACCGGACGCTGGCTGCTTGCGTCCGGTCGAACTGGTAAGACGACACAGTGCCTAGGGTTAACCACCGGACGCTGGACTGTGTCCGGTCAAGGTGGACCAGACGCGTCCGATCGAAGAAATACGCCTTGGGGAGCTTACTAGAAACGACCGGACACTGGGGCTTCAGCGTCCGGTCAGTTTTGCCGGAGCGTCCGGTCAGCTTCGTAGTCGTTGAAATCTGACGAACAGCGTTTGAAGCTAGTGACGTGTGGCATCCATCAGTGGACCGGACGCTGAGTCCAGGGTCCGGTCAGTATGACCGGAGCATCCGGTCAGAGCGCAGTGTACCCAGTGAAGGGGTACAACAGCTCTATTTCATGGGGGCATCTATTTAAGCCCCATGGCCGGCTATGGCTCACATCTTTTGCCATTTTTCATTGACATAGCAACCTTGTGAGCTTAGCCAAAGCCCTCCCACTCATCTCCATCATTGATTCATCATCATAGTGAGATTGGGAGTGATCCAAGTGCATTGCTTGAGTGATTGCATCTAGAGGCACTTGGTGTTCGTGTTTCGCTGCGGATTTCGCTTGTTACTCTTGGTGGTTGCCGCCACCTAGATGGCTTGGAGCAGCAAGGATCGTTGAGCGGAGGTGGTGATTGTCTCCGGCTGTGATCTTAGTGATTGTGAGGGGTTCTTGACCTTTCCCCGGCAGAGCGCCAAAAGGTACTCTAGTGGATTGCTCGTGGCTTGTGTGATCATCATCTTGTGTTGGTTGTGCGGCACCCTATTGAGGGTTTGGCGTGTGAAGCCAATTGGCGCGTGAACCTCCAAGTGAGTGAATCGCCACAACGAGGAGTAGCTTGCCGGCAAGCAAGTGAACCTCGGTAAAAATCATTGTGTTCATCATTTGATTCCGAGGTGATTGGTCTCCATTGTAATTCTCTCTTGTGATTGATTGGCTCCTTCCTCTACATGACGGTATAACCTTCTTGATCACTCTCCTTACATTACCGCAAACTAGTTGTCAAGCTCTTTAGTGTAACTAGTTGTGAGAGCTTGTTTGCTTGGTTGGTGTAGCTCTTTAGTTAGTCTTTGAGAGCACACTAACATAGGGTAGTGTCTTTGCTATTGTGTGAATAGACACTATCTAAACTAGAATTGTGGTAGGTGGCTTGCATTTTAAGTAGGCTAGCGCAACACTCACTTCGCCTCATAATTGTCTAACCGTTTTGTTAAGTGTTGTTGTAGAAATTTTATTAGGCTATTCACCCCCCTCTAGCCATTAGGACCTTTCAGTCCTCCAATACTGCGAAGGGCATGACGGTTAGTTTACAACAAAAATTCGTTAGAGCAAAGGAGCGAAGAAATTCTTAACTCACCCCTACGCCACCGGATGGTGATGTTTAGGGGTTGGTCCGCTCGACCCCAGCCACACCTCATTGGCATGTTACCATTTCAAGCCACCCTCTACTTGGAAGGCCTAGAAGGAGCAAAGCGTCTGGATCCCACTGACTCTGGGGGTGCAACGGAGCCCGAATGGAGCAGAGCAGCCTGATTCTGCTGGCTCCAGGGGCGCATCCTCCCCCTCCTACCCCGGAGCATGCCACGGGAAGGGCCCTGCTTGCGGCAAAGACAAGTACTCATCCCCACTTCCCAGCTCATCCCATTGAACGGGTGACCCAAAACCATCGCCTCCCTCTCCTTCTTCTTATTCTTCCCCATCCGAACCTTGCCACTGCCTTCCTCGATCCAGCTTCACCCGCTCCTTCGCCCACCGCTTCACCTTCTCCTCATCCTTCTTCTTATTCCTCTTCTCATCTATGGTGTGGTTCGCCACCCTCACGGGCACGTGCTCTGGCAATGGCGCGACGTAGGAACGAAAGCCCAACCCCGTCGGTAGCTCCACAAAGCCCACGTCCGGCTGCATCGTGGGATGTCTCGGGATCAGGAACACGGCGTTAGACTCCTTCATCACCTCCTTGATGTGCTACACCACCTCACTGTTGTGGAGCAGCCCTTGGGAGAGCATTGTCCCATCGAGTTGTTTGCCGAGCGTCATCCCGTACAGCGGGAGGGCGCGCGCCATCAGCAGCGCCACCCTCCTCACGTGATATGCCCTAATGACACTTGCCCCGCAGAGACCATGGTTGTTTAGGAGTGCGATGGCATCTAGGAGGTCGTAGAGCCTCTTCTTTTCCTTCTCGGGAGGTCCCCACCCCCACACCAGTGGCGTCTCTTTGATTAGGTGTCCGGTGAAGTTCGGCAAGGGGGCGGCGGCTTCGTTCTTCACGTAGAAGCAAAGCACGTGCCATCCCTTGTTGGACCTCGACAGCGGATAGGTCATGTACTCGGCGTACCGATGGCCCTAGAGGTGGATACCTGCGCATCCCATAGGCACCGATAGGTCCCCACTTCTCTCCCTTTTCTTGTGTAGGGAGACGGAGAAGACGTACCTCCATACCTCAAAGTGGGGTTTGATCCCCAGATACCATTCGCATAGCATGATGTGCTGGATCCTGTTGGGATTCGGGTGCCACAACTCGATCTGGTAGTGGTGTAGCAGTCCTCGGAGAAATGGGTGGGGAGGAATCACAAGTTCGTGCTCGTGGAAGGGCATGAAGGATATGATGTAGCCATCGAGTGGTGCCGGCGCCTCCTCATAACCGGGCATGAGCCACTCCTCTACCTCGGTTCTCCCACGGAGAAGACCGCGCTTGATGAGGCCCTCCATGCGCACGTGGGTGACGTCGGAGCGATACCATGACTCCATGGGAAGCAAGGGGGAGGAACGAGAACTTCACTGGCGGTGGAAGAGCGAGAGTAAGAGATCTGAGCGCTTGCAACGGAGAAGCGAAGAGGACAAGGTTGTGGTTAGGCGTATCAAAGATGAAGGGAAAGGCCCCTAGTTATAGGGGAAGGTGGAGCGAGAGGTGAACTGTCCGCCTCAATCGATGCGCCTACCACGCCTCGTCACTTTGCCTCTCCAAAAGTCGTGCGCATGCCACCCCCGGCTGCTCCTCGAAGGGTGGGCCAAGCAGCGGTTTGCCCCCTCGGTGGGTCAAGAACTGCCACAGGTAAGAAGAGATACGGAGCTGAAAACACTCCCACGGCCCATTAGGGCCAGGAGTTTGAAGGTTGGCCTACCAATGGGTTCACAGCGGCTCTAGGGCACCTTTAGAGTGAGGGGTGGAAAGGGATGGGCCTGCTAGCAGCCAGTACCTAGGCGTGCGAGCGCCATGGGCATCCCGACCCACATTCGAGTCTTGGCTGATGCACGGTCCATGGTTTTTTCTCGAAAAAGGCAACAAGCCCTAGGGACCAATCAGTCGAACGGACCCGAGAACTATATGGACTGGCTGCCAGGAATCTAGAGTCAGTCACTAGCTGACCCATGCCGGACTCCCGCAAATGGGAAGGTGGGGCCCCACTCGAACTAGCCCGTAATAGCTCACCGAGCACCATGATTCGTCCATTGAGGAAAACATGGCATGGCTCATGATGAGGACATCACTTCATCATCACATACAAGCCAAGGAGAGGAGGAGGACCAGCATGGGCGTCCAATTCATCTTTCTCATGGTGGAGGCCCAGTCCAACTGAAGTTGGAGCCCATCTCGGGTTTCAGGACCAGTCTCCCTTAAACAGGTCACCCAGGACGCATCCGGACTCCAATTTCGATGATCCACATATGGATGGAAAGCTAATTGGATAAGGAAGCCAACCCAATTGGTTTCACATCAAAAGAACTTCGGACTCAATGGGAATCATTGAAACAAATCAGCATCCAAAATCTGCTAGGTGCTGCGACACCGTCTTTTGGTCCGTTGGACCGTGGATCGTGTTTAGGCCCATTTGGTGGCGCATCCAGGGGGGTGACGCCCAAGACTCTATAAATAGTAGCCGTCGCTCTCCTTAGGGTTTGGGTTTTGTTTAGTTCTTGATTTCCTCATGAAACAGACATCGTTTTGCTGCAACTGTGTCGCCAAGGCTGCTTGCTGTGAACCAGGGTCCCAATTCTTGATCTTGTTCGCCTGTGGCGATTAGTCCTTTCGAATAAAGACTTGAACTCCTTCTCATTATCATAATCCTCATATTTATTTGCAATTTTAGATTGTGTTCATCTCGTTCTTGCTTGTGTTCTCGATTCGCTTGCAGGAAAGCCTTCTCGGCGAGGTCAATCGTGTTCGCGTGGTTGATAACCAACAGAGCAGTGGTGTAACGGTTGCGGGGGTCCGAATCAGTCTTGGTTCGAATCCTAAATCGTGAACGTCGAGTCTCCACCAATCGACGCTATCATACCTTTCGAAAGATCGGGCCTAGTCTACATCAAGTGGTATCAGAGCCCTTGTTGCCCGTTAGGTATAACTTGGTTCTCCTCTTTAGATTGTTACTGTTTTTGCATTACCTATAGTCCACAAAAAGCCAAAAAAATATACATCGTCACATATTCCTTGTCTTATAGCCTCATTGTGCCGTGCAATTTCGTCTCTGTTTTGCGTTGTTGAGTTTGTGCCCTAGGTCAAATTCCTGTTGCTAGTTTTAGATCGTTTTTAGTCCAGTTTGTGTTTTCCCCTTTGTTTTTCATCATAATCCGTGAACATCTCCAAGTCTTGTTGAGTTTTCTTTGTATTCATCAAATCCTAGTCCACGCCATCTTATTTGTTACACTTGTCTTTACTGTTTCCATCAAATTCTTGCTGCCGTGACCAATTTTACGCGTATTGTTCCTGTTTTGTCCTCTAATTCAGAGTGCGTTCGTAAAATTGTTCTAATTTTCGCATACGAACTCAGATTTCGACGTTCCATATATCAAAATCGATCAAAAAAAATTTCGGATCCATCTATCCCCCGCTTTGTCAAGGTCGGAGATTTTTATTTTGGTCAAAAATTGGTCACAAGATCCTCTTTTCGTGGTCACAAGGTTTTTGTCGATTTCGAGCACGTCTTCTGGAAATTCCATAGGCCACGTCTTTCACTTGTTTAAGCTCATATTTCGTGTGGTTACTTCTTTGGTGCTCCTGAGTGAAGAAAAAATATAAAAAAAATAAAAAGAAAAAGTCGAAATTTCTCAAAAAAAAACAACGACAGCCCAAAAAAATAGAAAAAAGAGAGGGGCAAAAGAGGAACAATATCTAGAGGAGCACATAGAGAGCGCCATTTGAGCTGTGTTTGCGTGTGCTGATTTCTACCTTGTTCCTAATCATATTCTTGCTGTTCACATCACATGATACATCTAGTACTTGGAACGTGAGTAGGCCAGCAACTAAGACAATTACTTGGGATACTTATTCAGCTTTGCTATTCAGTTACGAATTTTGCTATTCCTTGCTACTATATTGTGCTTGTCCAAGCTCCACTTTCTTCTAACCAAGTACAGGTTCACCTTGCAACTGTTACACTCAAGCTACAACGGTATCACAGTCACCGACCGATTGCACCGCCTGTTGCTTTGGTAAGAACACTTGTAAGACCGTGGTAAGACGCTTGAGAGTTGAGTGCCTTATTTTTCCTTGTCCACAACCTAAGTAGTTGGTAGGGATAATACTATTTGTGTTGTCTTTTCCTTTCTACTAACCATGTCAGGAAAAGCCGGAGGCAGCGGCCAAGGAAACGAGGACGCACCTACATATTTTAATGACTGTGTTTCTAAGAATGAGCTTCGTGCCGTTCTTGATGACAAGTTCAATGAGATCCTTCAACAAATCACCAATTTGGCCAAGAGGATTGAAGATGTTGAACAATGACATCCTGAACCATGTTCTAAAGATGATGATGATGATCTCTCTGAGGAGGACGATGGCGACGCAGAGGCTGAAGCCGAAGCTCAACGACGTGCTGAGGATGCAGGTAACCATAATCGGTTAAACTTTAACCGACGCGGTATGGGAGGTAACAACCAAGGTAATAATGATCCCTTCTCTAAAACCAAGTTTAAGATACCTCTTTTTTCTGGTTCTGCTGATCCTGAAGCATATTTAGATTGGGAGATGGCTGTAGATAAAAAATTTAGCTCCCATCAAGTACCTGAAGAATATAGAGTTAGACTTGCTACTAGTGAGTTTACTAGTTTTGCTCTTTTCTGGTGGAATGATATTTGCAATAATGCTAATGCTAATGCTCAAATACCTCAAACCTAGACTGTACTTAACCGACGAATGAAATCGAGATTTGTTCCTCTATACTATCAGCGTGATCTACGATTAAAACTGCAACGTTTAAATCAAGGTAGTAAGACTGTTGAGGAATATTATCAGGAGCTTTTAATTGGTCTAGCACGTAGTAACATACAAGAGGATGATATGGATAAGTGTTCTAGATTTTTTAGAGGTTTGCGTCGTGAAATACAAGATGTTCTTGACTATAAAGAATGGACTAGATTTTTCCAATTATATCATTATGCTATTAAAGCTGAAAGGGAAGTACAGGGACGACAACCTAGGCGATCCATGACTCCATCCGCGATTCCATCCATTCCTTCACGTCCAACCGAGGTGAGTAAATTTTCTAATGTCCAGACACCACCAGCGCCTGTAAAGAAGAGTTCTCCTATCACACCTCCTTCCAGTGGATCTGCTACACCTTCCTCGAGCAGCTCTTCTAAAGTTGTGTGCCACTGCTGCAAGGGCATGGGACATATTGCTAAAGAATGCCCCAGCAAATGCACATATATTGCTACTGATGATGGTGGGTATGCTAGTGCTAGTGATGAAGAGAATGAATTTGCACTTGCAACTGATCTTTATGTAGATAAATTTGCGGATAGTGTTGAAGATCCTAATGAGGTAATTGATAGTGTGACATGCACTGCAGACTACAAATCAATCCTTGTTCAGTGTGTTTTGAGTACACAAGTTTACCCAGTAGACAAGCTACAATGCCATAATTTGTTTCAAATGTTCCTCATTGTCAATAATTTCTGTGTTCATGTTATAATTGATGGAGGGAGCAGCAATAACTTGGTAAGTTCTGAGCTTGTCTAGACTCTTGGTTTATCTACATGTGCTCTTCCAAATTCATACCATGTTCAGTGGTTCAACAACAGTGGTAAGGCGAGGTAACACAATCTGCTCGTGTGCATTTTTCTATCGGCTCATACCATGATTATGCTGATTTTGATGTCGTGCCTATGGAAGCTTGTTCACTTTTGTTAGGCCGCCCTTGGCAATATGATAATAATGCTCTACATCATGGTAGGCAAAATAGATATACTTTTATATTTAAGGGAAAGACCATTGCTTTACTTCCTTTAACTCCTACTGAAATTGTGCAATATGAAAAGGAACTTGCTGAAAAGAAAAAGAAAGGCCATGATAAAGACTTTAGCAAACCAACAAACGAACCATCAAGTAACATGAAAGAAGTTTTATTTGCTCTTAAATCTGTTCTTGCTGATCATGATGAACCTTGTTATGCTTTAACTTGTACATCGCCTATATGTCCACTTGGTCCTGCTTCTAGTGCTATGCCTCTTGTTGGTACTAACCTTTTGCAGGAGGAGGATGAATTCCCAGCAGGGAAGCCACCATGGTAGCCGCCTTTGCGAAGGATTGGGCGCCAAGATGAACGTCTTCTTCCAGAGCCATTGTTGCTGTCATCCAATGGAGGAGACGATCTACTTCAGTCGAGGACGACTTCAATTCAAGAAAGGGAGGATGATGAGGACATCACTTCTTCATCACATACAAGCCAAGGAGAGGAGGAGGACTAGCATGGGCATCCAATTCATCTTTCTCATGGTGGAGGCCCAGTCCAACTGAAGTTGGAGCCTATCTCGGGTTCCAGGACTAGTCTACCTTAAACTGGTCACCTAGGACGCATCCGGACTCCGTTTTCGATGATCCACATATGGATGGAAAGCTAATTGGATAAGGAAGCCAACCTAATTAGTTTCACGTCAAAAGGCCTTCAGAATCAACAGGAATCATTAAAACAAGTCAGCATCCAGAATCTGTTAGGTGCTGCGACACCGTCTTTTGGTCCGTTGGACCGTGTATCATGTTTGGGCCCATTAGGGGGCGCGTCCAGGGGGGTGATGCCCAAGACTCTATAAATAGCAGCCATTGCTCTCCTTAGGGTTTGGGTTTTGTTTAGTTCTTGATTTCCTCGTGAAATAGACATCGCTGCAACTGTGCCGTCAAGGCTGCTTGCTGTGAACCAGGGCCCTAGTTCTTGATCTTGTTCGCCTGTGGCGATTAGTCCTTTCGAATAAAGACTTGAACTCCTTCTTGTTATCATAAGCCTCATATTTATTTGCAATTTCAGATTACGTTCATCTCGTTCTTGCTTGTGTTCTTGATTCGCTTGCAGGAAAGCCTTATCGGCGAGGTCAATCGCATTCGCGTGGTTGATAACCAACGAAGCAGTGGTGTAACGGTTGCGGGGGTCCGAATCAGTCTTGGTTTGAAGCCTAGATCGTGAACGTCAAGTCTTCACCAATTGACGCTATCATACCTTTCAGAAGATCAGGCCTAGTCTACATTAGCTCAGCCCCTCCATTTTATCGAATAAACGCTTGAGGGAGGATGACCACAAGATGAGCTGACCCCTCGACCGGACCCCTGCTACGCGCAGGGGCTTAGGGGAAGTCGAACTTGCAAGCAGACTGAATACGCGGTCACATGATAATGGCGGATCGATCGGATCCTAGGAGGGGATCGAAATCAAGAGAAGATTTTTTCCAAATCCCCAAATTCCGTAGCCGTAAGCTCCTGAAGAGTCCAAACGTGACAAAAAGGAATCATGACCCTACCGAGATATCTCGTGGCCCGCGAAGGGAGATCAAGACCCTCAGAATCCTTTCGCCTGAAAAAGCATTCAAAGGAGTATCCTACTCCTCCGCAGGCTCGGGGGCTACTATCAGGTATCAGTATTAGGGATCCCCGAAAGAAGGGAGCTAATGGCCGTGAATGCCAACTCGCCCAAGTGGTCAAGGGCGTATGTCGATCTCGCCCGACCCTGGGGGGCGCGAGCTCTGTGCCGCCTGACCCTGAGGACGCGGGTTTCGTCGTGCGCAACCCTGAAGGCGCGGTTTCGGTCTCACCCGACCCCTCGGGCGTAGGCTCTGTCTCGCCCGATCCCGTGGACACGGGCTCTGTCTCACCTGATCCTAGAGACGTGGGCTCTATCTCGCCCGACCCCTCGGGCATGGACTGCACCTCGCTAGACCCCTCGACGGGGGACTCCTCCTCGCTCGATGAGGCCTATACTGCCTCCAACTGCTATGAATCTAAGAGAATGAGTCCAAGGTCAAACTTCTGACATAAGAAAAGGAAGTGGGTGTGTCCTGACGTGACCTGCGGCCACGATAGGCCATCCCAGAGAACTCAAATCACTAACAGTGCCAAACGTGCTGGCGCTGTGCTACCTAACCCCATACGACTCCTGATGGGGGTATCTACTGACCATGCTGTCCGCTAGGACCAAGTGGAATGCCACAACCGGTTGACGGCGCCTACGTATGGCGCCAATGATGAACAGGGTCACGACGTGCAGCGGTTCCCATCGTTGTCTATAGGACCAGCGGGACCCGCGTAAAGGAGATGAAGGACGCCGCGACCCCGGAGGCTTTCTTTCTCCCCGCTTTCTCTCTCTCTCTCTCTCTCTCTCTCTCTCTCTCGTGTAACCTGCGCCTTCCCCTTTATCTATAAAAGGGGAAGCAGGATGCCCCGCGAAAGGGGATGGCTTGACACTTTGACAACCAGACTCAACCCCATTCGACCCCTTCACCAGAGACTTGGGACCTGCTCCCTCTCTCGCCCGTTTGTAACCCCAACTGCAAACCAATGCCGGTAACATGAGCAGCAGCGAATTGGACAGGGATATTCTGCTCGAACTAGTATAAATCTTTGTGTCCTCCGAGCACACTATCCGGGTCAGACGCGCAATCACAAATTTACTAGCGGTGGTTCGAAACACCAACAAGGAGAAAACACAAGCTTGGTGATAGGAAAGCTAAATCTAGGTATACGGGTCCATGGTGATAGGAGGTAGGGAATAGAGTTGAGAGAAAACATGTGGTGGGGATAAAGGAGCTGAGAAACAAAAATAAGGAAGCTGCTGCCTGGTGACTGGTGAGAAGCTGGTCCATGGACGCCACATTCTAGTGATATGCTAGAATGGATAGAGAATCTGGTCCGTTAGTTACATTGGGGGTCAACGTTGTTATTAAACACGTTGCCAGCAGTTAGGACCTTTTCCTCTCCGTCTCTCAATGTAAATATAGTAGATGAAAGTGAACACAAAAACACAAGAGATAGGAAGACTATTCTTTATTCATTTGAATATTGGTAATTATAATAGTCCTACTAAGACTAAGAGTTTGGTAAGAGCCCACATACGAATGGGTTAGAATTAGGATTCCTCCTCCTCCTTTCCTTCTAGGATAGAATCCGTATGTTTTACAACACTCCCCTTGGGCGATTACCACGATATACGCATGGCTCATTAAAAACTCCATCCAAAAATACAATGGGGAAAAAATGGTTCTTGGAGAAAAGAGTACATATCATTCGTTAATTGCATTGCACATGTTGTCTCATTAATAACCTTGTGTGAAAAAACTTCAAGTAAAAACTCACATAAGGAAAAAGAGTACAACATTTAACCTTCTTGGTCATGTATTCTTCTGGATATTCTACTCTTCATGAATAGATATTCATCTTCATGATTATGCATGAACTTCAGTGTCTTAGCAAACACGTTCTACTTGATATTTGTAATTGTAGTGATTTACCTTCAAGGTAGATTCAATCAAATATGCTCCCCCTCATAAAGCCATACTTTTAACGTCATTGCTCAAATTGCACTTTCATAATTATGTGCTTAATTAATGGTATGCAGTACCACAATATTATATCATTTCAAAAGTTGGCTCATCATTTTTCTATGAATTATAATATGGGTATAAAGAAGAGCAATATGCTTGGTGGACCACTTATTAGTTGTGCAAAATAAATAAATTTTATCCTTCAGGGTAATAAATCCTTTCAAAGGATTATGGGGGTAAATAAGTTAATATTCAATATCTTTTAGATAGTGTATCAAACTTGTACTTGAGTTTCAATACTTATTATTCTTTCTTAGTGGATTTTCAAATTATATGTTCTACAAATCTTCAGGATTTTAATTGTCCACTAAATAATAATCCAGTCTTGCATTTGACATTTAGGGGATAATTCAATTACCAAAATCACCATTATTCTTATACCTTCTATGGTATTTAGAGGATATCAATACTTCATCGCTAGCTTTACATATATACACTTTCTGAGTGTTTGTATGACACCTTCATGATGTTTATGATTCGTCATTTGCTTTCTCTCGGGTCTATATTCACTTTAGGGATTAATGGTGTTTATTCAGAAATCGACTGGTAAATCCTTCATGGATTAACTCCTTCAAGGATGTTCTCATTTTCGGTGAATAACATTTTTCTTCTATGAGAGATATTCGGTACCACATGAGAGATTATTATGTGATATACATAATGAGATAGTGTTATTCACTACAAAGTCATTTGATGACTCTTCCTTCTAGGACATGCTCTTCTTGAGACTTAAATATTCATTCATGAATATATTCTACCTTAGACTTCAATTCATAATACTTGTATGAGATTTAATTTTCATATGTTGCGATTTATATTTTTCAGGAATTATATGGATTTTCATAATCCACTTATTAACTGCATATTCCATATTCATTCAATTCATTTATCAGAGATATAGCAGAACATTTAATTCTTCTTAGTAGGAGATTCAACCTCAATTGCTTTCTACGGGGCCATTTGTAGGGGCGGCTCAATCACCAGCCGCCCCTACAAATAGAATTTTTAGGGGCGGCTGGTGATTGAGCCGCCCCTACAAATCAGACTCATTTGTAGGGGCGGCTCGTAACACCAGCCGCCCCTGCTGTTCCATTTGTAGGGGCGGCTGGTGTCTGGGAACCCGAGCACGCAACTGTAGGGGCGGCTCCATCACCAGCCGCCCCTACAAAAAAATTGAACCGTTGCTAAAAATCGTTTTTTACGTAGTGTCATTGACCCGAAATAATCGCTACAGGCGACGTTGTATCAAAAAAGCAAGAGCGCATGTTAGGAAGTCGAAGCATGTGATCATCTAAAAACCTGAATAAAAAAGAGGAACCATAGGGCCGGGTACTAGTAGTATATACAGTATTTAGCTTTGAGCAGACAGCCGGGCACAAAGGCTATAGCACCAAAAGTCCAAAACTAGATTACATTGTATGACATCGTTATGATACAACGTGCACCAAGTCGTTGTTTAATTACGTGCAGCTTGACGAAGAAACAGCTGAAAAAATGCATTACATTATTGGCAGGCAACACTGCAGCAGCGCGTAGCTAGCTGCCACTATAAATTAGCAATCCCCTAGGCATATTAAATATATATTTTGCTACCGAACTGGAGGGGCAACAACCACTCTCACTGACACGAAGTTCATCTAAGCCAATGAATTTGTCTGTGCGGTAGAAATATATATGGTCTGATCTAGAGCCAGCAGGCCACCGACAGAGTGGCATGAGAATATATATGGTCTGATCTAGAGTTTCTTTTTTCAATCTTGTTTTGTTTTTCATTACTTCAGTAGTGACTCCTTTATTTAAGTTAATATAATCAGTAGGGGCCTGCCCCTTTAAAAAGATGACATCTTTAACAGTTGAAATATCCATGTGCGCATGAGTTGCCAGCCAGGTAGTCGTAGCACTGGAACTGAAAGCTGTAGAAGGAACCCTGGGACTGGGACGGAACACAAAGGTAGCTATCAAAAAATTCAGTGATGCTTTGTCTACGTAAAACAGCTACAGAAATGCTACGTAAAGATGACGTGTCAGCTGAACATTCACTCATCCCTCCTTGAATCACGCGAACCAACCTAATTGTGTGTCAACGTGTGCTGGCCACATCAGTTGTACGTAAACTTCACGTAAGTTTTTTACGTAGCTGTAGCATTGCTCCAAAAAATTTAATCAGACGCCGCTACTTTCTATATAACCTTATGACATTTATACTTTGGCCTTGGTGCATGCACATATCCACATGGTTGGCGCTACCATCTACCTCTCATCACTCATCACGAATCAAGTCAAGATGCACAGCTACCCTGAACCATACTATAAATGGTATGAGATTCTTAGGAGGAATGTACCCTTGTGTTGTTTAATTAGAGTGGGTGGAAACAGCTTGAAGGAAAAGAAAAAATCCTTGGCATGCAGGCAACACTCGAGCAGTGTGCAGCTATAAATTAGCCTCTAGGAACACTAACTATTTTTTTTAGAAAGGACGTAAAAGCTTTGCCGCGATTTCTATTAGACGAAGAAAGAAAAAGGCAAGTGCCAGCCTAGTTTTCTGAATGGAAAATGTTCCCAAACAAAAGTTTTTTGAATGGAAAACTAGGCCAGAAAAACCATACAACTGAGGAGAGTGCCTCACTCATCCTGCACAACTTTGTTACAACAACACAACAACTATCGAACTCACACCACTACTTGCTTCAACTTGGTCGAATCGACCCAACTAACAGCAACATGACTAAGACACATCAACCAGTAAAGACTACTTGGAGTATCGAGCATCACCACCCTTGGAGAAGCGCCAAGGTAGACGACAAGAGATACAGCGGAAAGGTGGATAGCCTAGCAGAGCTTTCAAGAAGGAAACGATGCCAGCCTTCAAGAAGGAAACGATGCCAAGAACGTCGATAAGCTTGCCCGACGAGGGAAGGTTTTCACCTGCCAAATCCAGTGCGGTAGGAGGAGAGGTAGAAAAGGACGGCGCCAAGAAGGGGACGACATCCACAGAAAGTCATCGTCCAAGCTTTCGCCCCGACCTCATGCGAACCTCCACACTGCTGCCACCGGAGACCCCACCCTACCAGGGAGGTAGGATGCGGGGAGGAGTCAGCAGCAGCCCTGCCCGGCCGCCGCCCCTAGGGGCGCCAACCGGGAGAAGCTCCGGGAGAAGCCTGTCGAAGAATCTGCCCTCGCCGGAATCGGCAAAGCCGGCCAGCAGCAGGCAGACCCGGCCAACTCTGCCACGAAAAATCAGCCCGAGCACGGGTGAAGGTAGATGGCGGGGAGAAGAGGTCCAAGATCAGAAGAAGCCCTAGTCGCCCAGCCAACCAACGTCCCCCTCCCCTGCCAAGCCGACCCAGCATCAACCCCGCCGCACAAGGCCTCCAGCAACCCTGGCACTGAACTGCCGCTGTCTGCACACCGGTTCCCCACCCGTCCGTCGATCTGATCCAGACCACAGCAACGGCACCGGATCCAGGATAAACGACGCCAGATCCAGCAGAGGGTGCGCTGGCACGAACCATGGAGGCCAGATCTGGCCGCCGCCACCACTTCCCACTGAGGGAAACAACAGTAGCCCGCAACCAAGAGGTGGTGCCCGTCGTTGCCCCGGCCTCCCCCCTGCTTATTCCACTCCGGATGGAGACGGAGACGAAGAAGGGGAGGGGAACCACCAACGCCACGTAGCCCATGCCTCCGTTACTTCGGCCCCACCACGCCGCGCAGATCTGAAGCGCCGCAAGAGCCTCGATGACACGCGCCCCTCTTCTTGATGACGCGCGGCCCTCTCCTCCACTAGCAGCCGCGACGCGCGCTGCTGGCCTCACCTCACTCATGAGAGCCACGAGCGCCTCACGGCTCACGCTGCGCGACGACCAAGGCCCTGCCGCCGCCATCCTAGCTCGCCGCACGGCCCTCGGTGGCTCGCTCCGGCGGCGGTGAGACAGTGGAGGGGAGGAGGTGAGGGTGTCGGCGGCTAGGGTTTGGGCACCGTCCGAGCCGCCCACGCGGGGGATGACTCAGACGGTAGGAGCGTATCTAGTAACACTAACTAATAACGAAGGATATCAAACATCTTTCAATCTTTTGGCGTCAGATGTGAAATCAATGACCCGCTCAGTAACATGAATGTAGTTCAATGGAGTCACCGAATGTGTGTTAGGGTGGAAACTTATAAATATCCTACCCACAACAATTATATTTAGTGTAAAAAATCTCAAATTTTAATCGTGGTATATATATAATAATAATAATAATAATAATAATAATAATCTGAAGAATAAGATGGAGCCAACGTTTTACTGCAAACAGAATTCAGATACAGGGAATTCTTAAGTACAAAACAAACCGTTAACGGTTAAAGCGGTGTATGGTAGCTAGAACAGCTCACAGCATCATGGTAGAGATCAACGGGCCTTCAAGAGGGACTTGAGCGTCCCCAAGATACTGGCGACTAGATTGAGAACGGAGAAGGTGGTGAGGATGGTTTTCTTGTTCCTGTAAACAGACGTGTGCACCATGATCGGCATCCGCCTGTTGACCCTGTAAGTATCAATCCCATACAAGACGCGAGCGTAGCACAGTCCGTGTGGCAGGCCCTGGAACCTGGTGAAGAAGTCCAGCGTCTCCTTGTTGGTGAGCCCTGCTCCTTGTAGGATACCCTTTGCTCGCAGCTCTTGCACATCCTCCTCCCTGTGCACCATCATGCAGAGGAGGCGCAGGTACGAGCACACTGCAGAGTCCTCCTCTTTGACAGAGAAGAAATCGGTGGTGGTGCATAGAAGGAGAGCCGCCATGTTGACGAGCCGGCTTGCGCGTGCTTCTGTGAGGGACAGCTCGGCGAAGAAGAAGCGTTTCTTCTTGATGCCCACCTGAGCGAGCTCTGTTGTATCTTTGGCTGTGAGGTCGATGCCCATCTCGGCGAGCTCTGTTGTATCTTTGTCGTTATCCTCAGGCACCTCGGTGCTGTCACTACTGCTTCACTACGTAGAAAACCATTTCCAGGGGCGGCTGGTCAACATCTGTACGGGCGGTTTTGCTAGCCGCCTCTATGAAAGGGTGGTTACAAATCGATGATTTATAGGGGCGGTTCCCAAATCGCCTCTACAAATCGATTTGTAGGGGCGGCTACAGTACCAGTCGCCCCTACAAATCATTTTTCCGTAAAAAAAATTTTAAATTTACAATTCAAAATCGATCAGAACATATATTTTTCAATTAGCATTAAAGATAAACAAGTAAACTAACCAACCTTGTTCTGCCTCAAAACCATATGAACTTTAACTATGTCAGATATATTTACATATGGAGCAAACCATTTTTATATGGAAAGGGAATTTTCATAATTTCGTCAAACATACCATAGCCGCACACAAAGAACTCAGACTAAGAAAAAAATAGAAATACAAAGTAAGGCAGATTGCATCATCTTTGCCTTAAACCACTATAGGAATGTATAGAAATTACTGAGTACACCAAGTTCTGACCACTGGTGTGCTTAAAAAGATGTTTTACCTGCATTATGAACTTCAAATAGTTGTTGATAGCATAGAGAAAAGCAGGTACTGCAAGAAGAACATTATTGCTTTACCAGTCAACAATGTCATCATATTCCTCATCATCTCTCAGTTCATCTGCTGTCACTACCTGTGTCAGGCATACAACTTTTGTTGGCAGGGCACCTCCAACTTGGTATACGAGTTTCTGTTCACAAAGATTCAAGTCAGAATTGAAACAAGCTTGCGGCTGCCGTGATTCGTCGTCTTCAACCAACTCAACAGCAGGCACTTCTTCCATAACAAGGCTGCAGAGAGTCTTTCCAGAGAGCAATGAATTTCTTCAAGTCGAAGGGAACGACCCTCAAGTTTAGGACGGCCCCGACCACACCATAGGGGAGCTGGTTGTCAAGCAGAATCTTGTCATGACGGATGCCATTGTAGTTGTGCTCAAAGAATGAAACATCCATCTTCCAGGACCTATCTGTATACCAAACCATGCACCGCACCAGCAAGCAGGCGTCAAAGAACATCATGGGTAGGAAGTCGTCGCTGAGACCTGCGTCCTTATTCCGGTAGAGGTGGCGGGCATAGGTTGTGCCCACGGCAGAGATGACGGCGCCGTACAGATCCTCGACCGGGCGCCACATGCTTCATCTCCTCTGCCTGCTCCAGGTGGTCAAGGCCGTGGTGATAAGGCCTGATGGCCACTATGCACGGCTCCTTATACAATTTGCCGAGATCTGGAACGATTGGAGGTGAAGAAACGCAGCGAAGCTCCTATTATGTATATAGAGCTTCAGTTCCTGTGGCAGCAGACTGTCATCTAACGTCGGCCGGGCAATTGGTTTATGACAACGTTTATGCTATATATAGTTTGGTCTTGACGATGCATCATGCATGCACGTGCCCACACATGGTTGCGGCTACCATCTCCCACTCACGACAAGATTTACAGCTACCACGCCAACCATATTGTATCGACCGATGACAGTCCTTTATCCACTTGAAAGAAAAAAGAACACTGTACTATACTATATGTGAATGAAAAAAGAAGCTCGAGGGAGCATTCTATATATAGTTGGTGGTTCCAACCGAAAGGGTCTTTTATCTATATCTACTACTTAATCCGTTCCAAATTGTAGGTTGTTTTGATTTTCTAGATATATTATATTTGCTATGTATCTAGACATGACGTATATCTAAGTGCATAGCAAAATGAATGTATCTCGTAGTTCAGAATTTTGGCCCGAAATTTGCGAATTTTGGCGAAATTCGTTTCTACCGGCCAGGCCCGGTAAACTGCTATGCCGGCCTCCAAATTTCGCCCCGTTTTGAATTTGTTTTTTGCCCAACAAGGTCCATATAGCCCACTTATCCATTCCTGGCTATATAAAGTCCTATCTGAAACCCTAGCTGATGCGAATTTTATTTCTCTCACCTGCTCGAGCTTCAGCCGCCGCCAGCCTTCTCTCCTCCTCTCTGGCTCTCTGCTCTGCGTCTGCTTGCTCCGGCACGGGTAGGAATGGAGCTGGCGGAGGCATACGCACGCGACCATCGCGCACGCAAGGCTGCGCGGCTCTTGTTCCATCTCTTGCGACTCCATCCCTGCGTTCCTCTGCCTGCGCATCTGCCTTTCTGATTCCTAATCTGATTCGAGCCCGGCCATTAGAGGAGAGCCGGCACAGCTAGAGACATCACCACCGTGATGGCGCTGCGGAGGCATAATCCGCGGGAATGAAAAGCAGCAGGTACTATAGGAGTCGGCCCTTTCGTCCGTGTTGTTTTCATCGATTCAGAGTCAGATGTAGGTACTGCTTAAATGATGGTTCAGACTGAATTTTCTGACCAAAAATGCAGACTTGAAGTAGTAATTGACGTTAACTGATTTTGTAAACAAAATATACCAAAAAACTGCTTTGGTCTATTAATTCAATTATTCTGGACGATTTCCGTTGATTTCGCTCAAAATTTCGTCCTTTTCGTTCAAATTTTGGACTGATTTCATTATTTTTTTCAAAGTTAGTTTGGGCATATTTTGCACCGAGAAAATCCGAAAATCACCGAAATTCGTTTCTACCGCCGGGCACCGATATTTTTCTATTAAACGATAGTCTGAACTATGATGTATTAAAAAAACCAAAACGACCTCTAATTTGAAACGGAGGGAGTACTTGGAGGAAAGCCCCTGCGTGAAAATGGAAGCTAAGGCCGCTACTTTTATGGGCAGTGGATAAGTGAACGCGTACGTCTTCGTTCAACTGTGGAATCGGGAAGCACGCAGTATCCTTGTACTGTTGAACGAGCCGCCACGGCTTCTTCGCCCAACGGATAATAACAATATAATGTTATGAAGCAGGAAGGATTTGGAGAAGGGCGGAAGGGAAATCTCAGGGAAGAAGAACAGAAGGGTATAGTGGGGAGAGACGAACTCTGTTCTGTATTCAAATAGCAGGGGTATACCAGGCTAGCTAGCTAGCAGCGCTTCCAAGCATCGGTAGCCCAAGCACTTCCAACAATACAAGCTCGCTTTCTCCCCTCATATGGCTCCTGCCACCCCAGTCAATGTGTAATTCCAGTGGGGTCTTTCCTTTTTGCTTATTTTTTTTAGGTCTTTGCAACTTTTCTAGGAAGCTCTTGCGTTTTTTATGAGTTGGTTTCCTGTTGTTTTGTTTTTTCCCCTCTCTAATCTTTGTTTTTTCTTAGTGGTTTGGAATCGGTAGAGGTGTTTTTAGCAAGTTGCGGAGTGTTTTGAAGGCATTGTATATGCTCTTGAAAATCAATAAACCTTTCTTTATCCAAAAAAAAACATAGGAGCAATAATCCATGACTCTGGAAACCAGAGACAGCTAACAGGGCTGAATATATTCAGAAGCACACCCTACAGCTTACTTGTGGTTGTGGAAGGTCCTCTTGTTATACACAGATGGAGCTTCGATGAATTATTCCTGTGGCACGCAGAATCAATTCCTTGGTTGGTGCTACGTAGTAGTACAATAAAATCTAGCTCGATCAATCACGCCAATATGTTGTACAGCTACGTGCCGCCAACCATGCATGCATACAAACATTGTCGTCGAGGACAGGCAGCTCTTGAATGAAGCCACAACGGTCACCATTGGAGCATGGCAACTAACGAGGCTCGCTCACTTCGATCGGACAGTCGGCATGCATGGTTGATGAACAACCTAAGCACCAGAAACATAACGCCAAAGCTCTTCACGTGCAGCACGCAGGAAGGAATTAAAAATGAGATGACGGTGCGGCAATTGGCCTGGGTAGAGAGCATCAATGATGCTTACTTGTCTTAGGGTGTGTTTGGTTGGGCTTTTGGTTTTGGCTTTTGGCCCCAAAAGCCAAAAGCCCAACCAAAGGGGCTGCTTTTGGAGGGTGCTTTTTCAGAAGCAGCTGTTTTTCCGTAGTTCATTTTTGAAAGCTGGTTTGACCCTGCTTTTGGCTTTTGGCTTTCTGCTTTTCGAAATTGGTGGAATAAAAAGCTCTTTCATAGTTGTTTCAAGAGAGATAAAGATAAAAGGTATATTTTATACTTGTTTAACCAAACAGCTTTCAGCTTTTCTACAGCTCACAGCCCACAGCAGCTTTCCCACAGCTCACAGCCTACAGCAGCTTTTTCCCACAGCCACAGCTCAACCAAACACACCCTTACTTCTGCAGCTATATAACTTCGTTAATTGGGATGGCTACAGTCGTTGCAGACCACATATATAGTGTGGAAGAGTTAGTTCTTGTACTTTGTACATTTCTCCTTCTATCTTAATTGAAACGCAGAACTCCTGTTATTTATGTTAAAAAAATATTCAGATCAATTCCCGTCGAAAATTGGAAAGACAGGGATAAGGATTTACTCGACTATCCATACATTTACGGATTTTCTATATTTTAAGATTGTTAGCCCGTGCTGATGAGATAGTTGGCTATAAATTCAAATCTCGTATGCAGCATACCAGCTAGTTTGCAGATTCTACGGCCAACAGACGAATATATAGTACTGTCACAATCAACACATGAGCTCGATCCAGAATCAGAAGATTAAGATGGACCCAGCATTCACTACGTAAAAAACGTTTTTTAGCAATGGGAAGAATTTTTTTGTAGGGGCGGCTGATGATAGAGCCGCCCCTACAAATGATTGTCAAATGAGCCGCCCTTACAAATGAATTTGTAGGGGCGGCCGGTGTTATCAGCCGCCCCTACAAATGGCCCGATTTGTAGGGGCAGCTGGATATCCAGCCGCCCCTACAAATTGATTTGTAGAGGCGGCTCAATATCCAGCCACCTCTACAAATTGATTTGTAGGGGCGGCTCAACAATAAAGTGCCTCTACAAATGAACGCCGAATATTAAAAAGTAAGTACTAAAATTCAAATTTTATAAACGATCTTGGATGAAGAAATAATCAAAATGAAAGTTGTAGATCTCGAAAGGTTATGAAACTTTGTAGTTGACAACTTTTTCAGTTGAGATCATTTACTACTTGAAAATACTGTTTGAAATTATTGTTCCCGTTTTGTCCTCTAATTCGGAGCCAATTCTTAAAACTGGTTTAGTTTTCGTATACGAACTCCGATTTCGACGTTCCATATATCAAAATCGATCAGAAAAAAATTTCGGATCCGTCCATCCCCGGCAAAGGAGAATTTTAAATTGGTCAAAAACTGGTCACAAGATCATCTTTTTGTGGTTACAAGCTTTTTGTCGATTTTGAGCACGTCTTCTGAAATTTCCACAGGCCACGTCTTTCACTTGTTTGAGCTCATATTTTCTGTGGTTACTTCTTTTGTGCTCCTAGTGAAGGAAAAATATCAAAAAAATAAAAATAAAAAGTCGAAATTTCCCAAAAAAACAACGACAGCCAAAAAAATAGAAAAAAAGAGAGGGGCAAAAGAGGAATAATATCTAGAGGAGCACATAGAGAAGGCCAAACATTATTTTGGAACACTAATTGATTTCAGATGAAAAAATCATGAACATAGAAGTTGCAGAACTTATCAAGATCTACAAGTTTTATTTTGGTCATTTTTTTCATCCGATAAAGTGGTAATAACATTGTTCACAAAATTTACATATCTCTCTTATAGTTTCATAAACAATAAGAGGGATATGTAACATTTGTGAACAATTTTACTACCACTATGTCGGATGAATAAATGATCAAAATAGAAGTTGTAGATCTCGGAAAGTTATGAAACTCTATAGTTGACAAATTTTTAATTTGAAATCATCTTGTCAAGGAAAATTACGTTTGAATTTCTAAAATTTGAAATTTAAATTTTATAAACGACCTCGGATGGAGAAACAACCAAAATAAAAGTTTTAGATCTCGATAAGTTATGAAACTTTGTAGTTGATAACTTTTTGATTTGAAATCATCTTGTCAAGAAAAACTATGTTTGAATTTCCAAAAATTTGAAATTTGAAATTTTTAAACGACCTCGGATGGACAAACAGTAAAAATGAAAGTTGTAGATCTTAAAAAGTTATGAAACTTTGTAGTTGATAACTTTCTCATTTGAAACCATCTTGTCATGGAAAACAACATTCGAATTTCTATTATTTGAAATTCAAATTTTATAAGTGACCTCGGATGGAGAAACTACCAAAATGAAAGTTGTAGATCTCGAAAAGTTATAAAACTTTGTAGTTGACAACTTTTTTATTTGAATTAGTTTAGGGCCTCAAACAATCAATTTATGCTTAGTTTTGTATAATACATGGAGAATCAAAATAGATTGTGGACACAAATGAATGTGAGGTGTAGTGGTAGAGGAGATGGCACGCGAGAGAGAGGTCGCCGGTGAGACGCAAAGTGTGCAAATATTGTGAAAAAATGCTACAACCATAGAGTGAGGGTGTGTGTGGCTGCCGGTCCAAAAAAAATTACTATTTTTTTGCCCCTTTTTTCGTGGTTTCTGAAAATCAATTTGTAGGGGCAGCTGATAACACCAGCCGCCCCTACAAATCGATTTGTAGGGACGGTCTGGGAACAGCCTTTACAAATCAGTGATTTTTAGCCACCTTTTCATAGGAACGACTGGCAAAACCGCTCCTACGTAGGGTTACCGGCCGGCCCTAAAAACCTTTTTTTTTTTTTGTACGTAGTGCATTTTACTGCAGCAAACAGCATCTTTCAGACACATATGTACCGGCATGGCCAGGAGCAGGAGATTACAGGCGGTCTTGATCAGAAGAAGGCGTCAAGGGATAAAATAAAATAAAATATGAGGTCATCAAGAGCTAATAACTGGCTTGCACTGTGGGATAAGGCACAATCAAATTAAAAACCGCAGACATGCATAAACAACCACACGCGACAAAACATAATTAAATAAGAGTTTCTGATCCCTCTTTTTTTTTTTTTTCTTTCCATTCAGCACTGGCCATGGTAGTGTCACTGTCCATGGCCCATGGCCATCGCCGTCGGGGGTCCTCCTCGCCGCACCGCTGCTGCTGGTGGTGGTAGTGCGGCAGCCGCCCGTCGCCGCCTCATTATTACCACCCCTCGATGCTGTACACCGGCACGCCGTAGTACAACGACGGCGCCTTAGCCATGGCCGGCGCGGGCACGACGACCTGCGCTGCTGGCGGCTGCGTGGTCTGCTTGCCGCAGCTGCAGCCGCAGCAGCAGGTGCAGGGGGCCGGCTGGGTCCTGGCCTTGGGGCGCTCCAACATCTTCTCCAGCAGCGGGCGGAGGTTGACCGCGGGCGCCGCAGCCGTCTTTCTTCCGTGCTCCTCCTTTTCAATGCCTCCGTCCTTCTTCTCCTCGGTCTTCTTCTCCTCGGGTGCTTTGACGTCTATACCCTTGATGATCCAGCCAGCCTCCCAGCAGAGCTTCCGACGGACCTTCTTGGCGTCGAACGGGCCAGAGATGGTCACGAGATTCCTCTTTTCATCAAAGGAGATAGTATTGATGTTCATCTTGTCTGCGCAACCCAGTCAATCACAATCAACAATGATCATCAGCACAGATCGAACTGCTAAACAGTTGTAAAAGCGACTGACAGGTAATTAAGCCCAACAAGTGGAGAGGTGATTGGTGCTCATGCAGCCATGTGATGGCAGATTGGCATTATCAGATTGCAGATAGAGGCATTTGCATTGGTGAATGACTGAATATATGGTGACGACCTTTGATCTTGTGGAGGACCCTTCTGATCTTCTTGTTGCATCTCTCGCATTCAAGGTCAACCTTGACGACCATGGTGATCTGCGATGCGATACAAGGATTAAATAGATGGTTGTAAACGCAGTGCTATTGGAAGTAAGCTAGGCCATGGGGGAAGTTATGTTTTACGATAGTTCTTGTTAAGGTCGATACAACACATAGACCTTAAATCTAGGAGGTAGTTCCAACCATTGGAGACGGACGGTCTAACACATGTTGTAAAGGGGCATGTCTTCTCAAACCAGGAGACGCTATGTTTTGAACTATTGGCCGTGGTAAAAGCCGACTCTGCTGCTCCCAACAAGAGAAAGGAATTGATAACAAAAGAAGAAGAAGAAGAAATCCCTAGGCTGCACGTGTTCCTTATCTTACGGCGGTGGTAGTAACAGAACCGAACATTTCTTTTCTTCCGAGCAGAGAGAAATCAACAAGACCCATCACGCAAGCAAATTAACTGCAAGACTAACAGCAAGGACAGGACACAAAACGAGCAAGCGTCAGGATTCATATCATTGGGTGGTGGGTGCTCTCCTCTTGCCTCCTTGTCCGCCATGCGGGTCGATGGGATACGCCCGAAGCTCCGTCACCTTGCCTGTGGTGGCTGCCGAGAGAGAGGAGAATTTCTGTGAGGGAGGAGGAGGAGGAGGAGGAGGAGGTGCGGCGGCGTCTTCAAACCAAGCTGAGGTCGCGCACGCAGAGGCGATTCGTCTTGGGGCACCACCAATCGACGACGCGTGGGGTCACCCAAGGCCTTGTCGGCCCCTTTGTCCTTACTTTTGGCGTGCACTGCACATTTCACAGTCCCGTTCGGAAAGTACTGTTGGCTAATTTATTATGAAAGAAAAATACTATTTGTTGGCTGAAAAAGTATGGCTTATAAGCCAAGCGAACAGGGCGCAGATTTCTCCGATCCCCGACAAAATGATGAAGAGAAATGACATGCATAGAACTGACAGGGTAGAAAAGGAAAGCAGAGAAAGTCTCGAGCACAAGTATACTTCATTGGCTTCTCGATCGAGTTTTGTGCGTGACAGCTTGCTTGATTGATTGTCACCAGCAAACAACAAGCAGAGAGATTAATAGGCCTTATCTCATTTTAACCTTGTTTAGTTGGGTGAAATTTGGAAATTTGGGTACCGTAGCATTTCCGTTTTTATTTGGCAATTAGTATTCAATCATGGACTAATTAGGCTCAAAATGTTCGTCTCGCGATTTCCAACCAAACTGTGTAATTAGTTTTTTTTTTGTCTACATTTAATGCTTCATACACGTATCGTAAGATTCGATGTGATAACTATTGTAGCATTTTTTGGGAAAACTTTTTAAAACTAAACGGGGCCTTTGTACCGGAGTTGGTTGAGTTGTGCGCCTTGCTGCTCTCACCGTACCCTTTCTATCCTACTACTATGCGCCTGTTGGTAGCAGGCTAGGGGTCACCACGGATTAGGCCAACAACCAGCCTGTAGCCTTTTCCCATTTGCCAATTCGGTACCGCCTTTTGTCTTCAATCATTGGCCTAGCAACCTGGAACGACGCAGGGAAAAAGGGCATCATCTATTTCCTTCCAAACTGCAAGTGCTGCTGCACAACTCATTCGCCATTTGATCGTCGCGTACTGATCCTCGCCCAAAATAAAATGCTGCAACAGAACCATGCCATGTCGTGTAGCTTGCGTTGCCCTGCCATGAAAGAATCTTAGGCCTGTGTGGATCCAACTAAAGTTTAGCCCCTGGCTATATATCCAACTAAACATTAGCTGCCCACTTTTTAACCATGTGGTGTTGTACTCAGTGACTGAAAATTAGTCAAGCAAGATGAAAAATACCACCCTAAATGCATATATAAATACCCATATGTGTCATTATCAAAAAACCCCCCAATTTGTATCTAAATTACCACCCTATAACTATGAAAAAACTACAACTTACTTCTATATCTTACTATTACTAATTAGAGGCCCCAACGGAGCTTCCACGTTAATTCTCACCAGACGCGCTAGGAAAAAAGATAAATATTATAAATTCTCATATTAATCGGAAATATCTAGCCATTAAATCTATAGGCTCTCACAATCTGTAATAATTAGATCTAAGAAAATTACCCACCTCTGCTATTATTAGAGATAAAAAAGAGCTTGCATGCATGCTCTGCTTAACTTGGCCAGAAGATACGGCAAGGCTGGAAAATCAGAGTAAGAACATGAGGAGGCCATGCATGATTCTGGAACTGCAGGGATGAGTACCTCACCAAGCTGCTGCATGCCCGGTTATTTGGCATGCACCAAAAGGCCAGGCAGCCATGTAATTTTCTTTATCTTCGTACTTTTGTTCGTAACGATCACCCGGGCTTGCATTTGGTTCTAGCAGGATTGAGCCAGCTTGAACGATCTCGAGATTAACGAAATCACTATATATAATTGCACGATGAGCACGTCGCCTATCGCTGAAAGAATATTTGCCGAGCACCCGTGACAAGTCTAGGACTATAATAAGAGTGGACACATTCCTCCACAAGTAGCCTAAATATAATTAGCAATTTTGTTTTTTTGTATAGATTATCCTATAGCACCATGCCGATCTCTGAGTGCTCCACACCAATTTTAAGGATCAACATATTGGTTAGGGCTAGATGCAAAACTCGAAGCTTGTGAGCTGGCTCGGCTCGTGTCCAGCTCGACTCAGCTTGGCTCGGCTCGTTCAAGAAACCTTACGAGCCAAGATCAATCCACAGCTCGTTAAGAATTTCGTGCTAGCTCGAGCTGGCTCGTGAGCTCAACGAGCCAGCCTCGAGAAAGCAGCCCAGCTGGAGATGGCCCAACACTCCAGAGTCTCCAAAAGCTCGAGACAGCCCAACCTTATGCATTCGGCTAGGGTTTGGAGGACACGTACTCCCTAGTCCCCACTCTCCACTCTGTTGCACGCGCTCTTGGCCTCTCCCATGCCCGCGGACGGACATGCCGCCACCAATATAATGGACAGCCGCCGGCCGCCTCGCCGCTAGCCCGCCACCCGCTCGGCCACCTCACCTGCAAGCAATAGCCACGTCGCCTCCTGCTGTGTGCAATTGAGTTCGTGGCTTCGCCCTTGAGCATCAGCGTCGCGCCCTCGGCCCTCGCCCTCATCGGCCACTCGACACTCGCTGCGTCACTCAACCGTCGACCCTCGCCCGTCGATTTGAACCCAACACCCGGCAAGACGGCAACACCCACGGCACCAGCCAAGTCCCGTCGTGCTCGATCAGCTTATTTGCCTATTTGTTTTGCTGCTGCCTTACTTTAACTGCAATTCTATAAGCTTGTTCATTTATTGATTCTCTAGTTGCGTTGCTTGGTTGTTGCTTCTGTGTATGTGCAGTTATGGCTACTTGTTTGGTTTGGTTGTTCCTGAGATGCTGATTGAATGGTTGGCTCACGAGCTAAACGAGCCAGCTCGAGCTGGCTCGTAGGCTGAGCTGATCCTAACATTTAGCTCGTTACGTTAACGAGACGAGCCGAGCTGGCTCGTTATCTAAACGAGCTGGACCAAGCCGAGCCGAGCCAAACTGGCACGACATCCAGCCCTAGTATTGGTCGAGTAGTCAGATCGAATAGGTACAATGCCATGGGTTGCAGTGAGCCTGTGGGCGTCTAGGTCGTCGTTGTTCACCGTGTGAGCACAGTTGAAGATCACCAGTGAATCAGTGACCATAAAACTGGGTTGTCATCGATGAGCACCACGCCATGGCGCCACCTTTGACCACAAACATTGAATTGTTATCGACAGGAGTGTTATGACCGCCCATGCAATGGTTGGGTTATGTGTCAACAAAACCTACTAACTTTTCATAGACCTGAAGATAATTTTATTTTAATAAAATAGATTATTAGCCTAAAAATATACTATAACGTGTCTAGCCGCGCTAGGCGCTATCTGCGCGGGTCACCTTTCTGGTTTGTCTATAGTGCAACGCGAGTTACTTTCAATATCTAGAAAACAGAGAACTTGATGAAACTTTCTTAAAGTTGTACGGGCATCAACTTTGCCCGTAAATGAAAACGGTTTTTGCCTGTATATAGATTATGTTTGGGCTCTTTATTCCATCCGGTGACACTGACTAACCAATCCCCTACGTCGTCATTCAATATTTTTCCAGTAAACCACGAGGTGCAACTCGCTCTCACTGACAACCGGTAGTGGGCCGAGGAGCAGCCGCCAGCTTAATTATATAGCACCCGCACCGCAACTTAGTGACAAATAAATTAAGTACTCCCTCCATATCTAAATATTTGTGGCCATTGACTTTTGATCACAAGTTTGACCTTTCGTCTTATTCAATTTTTTTTTTGTAAGTTTCAAAAATCTTATGTATGACTTACTTCATCATTATAAGGTATTTTAAGCATGTCTTATGTTTTTGTATGTTTGCACAAAATTTTTGAATAAGACGAACGGTCAAACCGTAATAAAAAGTCAATGGCGACAAATATTTAGATACGGAGGTAGTACATTAGAATAAAAAACTAAGGTTTCTCAATCTTGGTAGTGCGTACTCCCTCCATCCCACAAATCAGTTCGTTTTGGACATGATTTAGGATACCAAGGAGCAATTAAGTAGAGTGTATTTTTCACTGTATGCCCTTATTAAATAGGGCTGTGGGTATCATTTATACACTAACCGTGCGTAGCTGGGGTGGTATGCACGCTGCCTCCTGATCTAGGAGGCCTCAGTTCGATTCCTACCACGCTCGGCATTTTTGCAAAGGTCACGAATTTTGCATGGCAATTGTGCACTGAATTGATTCAGCTGCTACTCTAGATTTAACGCATGAAACATGTAGTACTCCAATGCAAGACGTGAGCTTTTGGACCTTACAGTATGGTTTACGTAATCTTTCTTTGCATCTTGTTCTTTCTTTAAATATTGCTTGAACGTCCTGCACCGTCTTCTCCGACGCGACCTCCGCCGTCATCTTTTCCAGCGCGATGGACTCCGGCGCCGACGCGATCGAGGCGCGAGCTGCATCTGTTCAATGCCCGTCCTCGTCTTGCATGCAGTCATGCGCTAGCGCCGCTCCGCGTTAATGACCCGTGCGGTAACCGAAGAGGCCGGGGCAAACTCGTCTACTTTAGCCGTGGTCCACTCAAAACGAACAGATATGTGAAAACTGATCTACAGCCCAGAACGAACTGATTTGTGGGATGGAGGGAGTATACAGATAGAAAGCAGTTTATTTGCAAATTGTAGTAACGAACGCTAACTCGCGGCCAACAGATGAGATACTCCAGTACTCTATATACACACAAGCTGGGGACGCACAATTAACGAACTGCACACAAGATTCATACGGAGACAAACTAACATTTTACAGCAGACGGCACATGCTGATAACTCAATGATCGATGTGAATGGCAATAAATATGGATAAATACAGGGAATAACTAATTACTGTATTAATTAGTTACCAGGGAAATACTACATGCATGCATCTCTCTCGTATCAATGGGCGGCCTTGAGTTTCATGAGCGCCGTTATGATACCGATAAATCCACCAAAGGCGGAGCCAATCGCGACGATGTACTTCCAGTTGTTGTAAAGAAACGCGTACGCCTCGATCCACGGCCTCTTGTTCCTGTAATTCTGGATCTCTACCATGACGAGGGCATAGCAGCGTCCTTTGCGCAGGCTCTGCAGGCTGGTGAAGAAGTCGAGTGTCTTCTTGTTGTAGAGCCCTGCTCCTCCTCGCAGGATACCCTTGGTTCGCAGCTCATGCACGTCCTCCTCCCGATGCATCAACATGCACAGGAGGAGGAGGTACGAGCAGACAGCAGAGTCTTCAAATTCCGCCTTGTCATCAAAAAAATCTGGAGTCGTGCATAGCTCGAGAGCCGCCATGTTGACGAGCCAGCTTGCACGTGCATCGTTGAGAGAAAGCGACGCCATGGAGAGCTCGGCGAAGATGATCCACTTCCTGGCGAGGCCCATGTCTGGGAGCTCCGTTGTTTCATTGGCTGTGAGGAAGATGCCCATTTCGGCAAGCTCGATGGCACCGGCTGAAATTGATATTGATTCCATTTTCTCTAAATCTGAACGTGTCACCTTGGGATTCCTGCTTCTTTTTCCTACAGCGTAGAATCGGAGGAGGCCAAGGAGATGCGGTGCTTTATCGTAGTAGTCTTGGTCCCAGTCACCAGGCAATTCACGCTCAACCCGGTTTTGCAGAAAGCCATCTCCTCGCCACCTGGCAATGAACCTCTTCATTCTCTCCAAGGGCTCGGCCGTGCACATGTTCATGACGGCGTCCACCACCTGCAAGGGGATTTGGTTCTCAAGCAGCATGATGTCATGAGCGATGTCATTGTCGTTGGACTCGAAGAAATCGTACAGGTCCGCGTCGAACTCCGTGCCCGACTTCCTAAGCATGTATATCACCAGGAAGCAGGCGTCATAGAACATCATAGGTAGGAAGTCGTCCTCATAGCCGATACCTGCCATCACGTCCTTGTCGTAGAGGCCGCGGGCATCGATTTTCGCGGCGACGGAGACCACCGCGTCATACATGTCCCGGACCGAGAGGCCGGAATTGTCGATGCAGTAGTGCGCAGCCACATGCTTCATCTTCTCCGCCTTCTGGAGGTGGTCTCGGGGGTGGTAGTAAGGGCCGATGGCCACGACCTTGGGCACAGTACACCAATCTTCGAGAGCTTGAAGGCTTGGAGGGTACCTATGCATCTTCGTTTTCATCAATTTGGCATCATCCATGAACTCCTTCTGTCTTTCCTGGAACAGCTTCTCAGGGCTATTCATATAGGTCTCCATAGGATCTGGATCATGGTGCTGTGCGGCCGCAGCATAGTAGTTGTAGTCAACCAGTTGCTGCTGCCGTCCGCTAGAGTAGCTGCTAGCAGGGACGACATACGGTTGGAGGCTGCAGGAGGAACCAAATATGTCAGCGATGGACGCATACTGCAATGGGTGGCCAACGGCAGGAGCCCACACTTCTTGAGCATCATCAGCTGGTGCTTCTTCAGCAGTCCAGTTCATCGCCAGCTGAAGCTCGTAAGGTCCCGCCCATGCAGCAGTGGATGTGGATTCCATATATGCGCTGCTAGCTCCGACCACCAAGCTGAAGGCACGCAGCAGTATGTAGCTTGCTGCAAGAAGCACTGCACAAAATTAAGGGAATGTAGGAAATGGTGAAGAGTGAAACATGCAAGAGAACGAAACTGCATGCTAGCTAGCATATAATCAGAATTGAACGTAATGTACTAATGAGAGAAGCATATATTCAGGGTTAGTAATAAGAGATCCAAATGAGGAAGAGAAAAGAATACTTACAGCGAGCAGGGCAGAAGAAGCACACAGCCTTCACGGCGCTCCTCTTATAGAGCGTCAGTTCCTATTGTGCAGGCACGGTCATTTAAATAACATTGACCAATTGCGCTTTACGACAACGTTTATGCATGTATACTAGCTTTGGCCTTGATGCACATACCCCACATGGTTGGGGCTACCCCATATCTCTCACTCACGACAAGATTTACAGCTACCACGCCAACCACACACACACACACACATATGATATATACATACACTATCTTGCTCCGAACTGAAGAGCCTTGTTGGCGCACCCCTAGCTCGGTGAAGGTATTAAGCTGATTAGGCTATGTTTCTTCAAAAATCAGTCTGTTGCCGACGGCGGCTGTGTGGTCATCATCACAAGAAATCTTCACATCTTCAGTAAACAAGTTGCTATAAAATCAAGCATTAACCATGATAAATCATAGCGATAAGAAAATACTTTCAAATATGAATCTAATGATATTTCTTTCATATAAGTAAATCTATATTTCGTGGGTCCAATAATTGTTGGTTGAATATTATAAGGTTTGACTATTGAAGTACTCTCTTTGTTTTAAAATGTAAGTCACTGTTGATTTTTTTATATACCTTTGACCTCTCGTCTTATTAAAAAATTACTGTGAATAAATAGAAATATGAGTAAAACTTAAATTATCTATGATGATAGAACAAGTCAAGACAAAATATATGATACACAATTTTTAATACTAATTTAATGCACATGTGTTGCTACGGGCAAAATAAATATATAATTATATTTTTTGTGAAACACCAATATAGACGCAGGCACTTATAAATGCATGCACACTTGCCCTTATAGAATTATATTATCATACAGGGTAAACTCTAATGCAGGTGAAATGTGAAACTTAAAACAATCTAAGCTTCTCCTATCATTCCCAGCAGTTTTCATCCTAGATATGTGCATGAGTAGAGAAATTGAGATAAATACTCATCACAATTTAGGCTATAAAATGCATATGATTTTGTAAGGGCGCTTGCTATTTAGTAGAGAGTGAAAGATAAGATGAGTTAACCACTGACTGGTCATCATAGATTCAGTTACACTCTCCACGTATCCATACCATTGCGTTAGGCTACAAAGAGATAGAGTTTTGGGCATCAGCTGATTTGAGCTGAGCAAGCTAACATTTGTGTTGCTTTAGGCTACAAACTGATAGAATTGTGTGCACGAGTTGATTTGAGCAAAGATAGCTCTCTAGGGCAAACAAAAAGATAGAACAAATCAATACTTCAGAAGTTAACTGTAGGGGCGGCTCTAGAGCCTCTGTAGGGGCGGCTGCGCCAGCCGCCCTTCCCAGTATGTTCCTACAGAGGGTGTCTCTGTAGGGGCGTTTCCTGACCGCCCCTGCACTGCCCTCTGTAGGGGTGACTGGTGTTTTCAGCCGCCCCTACAGTGCCCTCTATAAGGGTGGCTAGTAATATCAGCCGTCCCTGTAGTGGACTCCGGTAAGGGTGGCTGTATCACCAGCCGCCCCTGCTGTGTGTATTTGTAAGGGCGGTGATGAGGACATGGCACCTTCGGATACGAACAATGATTATAAGGTGCACTCGTTCCTACATTTACATAGTGGCTTTGGTTATAATTCACTTGGTTCCACATGCACATGTCACTATTTGATTGTAGGTTCAAATGTGTTTCATAATGGAAGTTCATCAAAGTTGAATTTTTGGTTCGTCGGCAGCCCGACAGTGCCTCATTGGGAAGGCCATAACTCATCCATCCGGAGTGCGATCGAGGTCAATGAGCACTTGATGGAAAGCTTGTTTGATAAGCTTTCAAATAGATCTGGTTCCATCTCAATATCACGTCGGCAAGGCCTCCAAATCACCAATATATTCTGTCGCTATTTTTGACAGGAGCTACACTGTCGTCATGGGCTTGTTAGACATCCTTGGGACCCAGACCCAAGTTTAGCACCACGTCTCCATCTTCTTGGGGCGTGCTCCAACTTCCTTGGAACCCTGCAACCTTAGCACCACGTCTCCATCTTCTTGGGGCGTGCTCCAACTTGGGCCTGGGTCCCAAGGATGTCTAACAAGCCCATGACGACAGTGTAGCTCCCGCCAGAAATAGCGACAGAATATATTGGTGATTTGGAGGCCTTGCCGACGTGATATTGAGATGGAACCAGATCTATTTGAAAGCTTATCAAACAAGCTTTCCATCAAGTGCTCATTGACCTCGATCGCACTCCGGATGGATGAGTTATGACCTTCCCAATGAGGCACTGTCGGGCTGCCGACGAACCAAAAATTCAACTTTGATGAACTTCCATTATGAAACACATTTGAACCTACAATCAAATAGTGACATGTACATGTGGAACCAAGTGAATTATAACCAAAGCCACTATGTAAATGTAGGAACGAGTGCACCTTATAATCATTGTTTGTATCCGAAGGTGCCATGTCCTCATCAGGCGGTTCAATCAAGAACCGCCCCTATAGTGGATTTTCCAGCAAAAAAAAAAATTAAATTCAAATCTGACCACATATATATATATATATATATATATATATATATATATATATATATATATATATATATATATATATATATATATATATAATTCAAATTCGAATCTAACCGCCACAAATATACATATATACATCCACAAACACAAGACCATTATTTAGAACATCATCACAAGTCATAATTCACAAAAGTCCATCATTACAACATAGTCCATTATGAAGTCCATCATTATAACATAGTCCATTAAGAAATCCACAAGTCCACATGCAAAACAAAGTCCAAACCATTCCAAAGTCTGATCCAAACCATACCACAATTCCACATTATCATCAATGGCCTAGGGCTAGCCTATCAGTGTCCCGAAGGTGTTGGTATAGAGGATTACTACCTAAGTCGGAAAGAAGATGATGGTAAGTGCCTTTATGATACACAATCTGGTCCATTATAAAGTTGCAAAGGTCACCGACCATCTCTAAGAGCTTGTCATCCTTGTATGGGTTCCTTCTCATGTCTTTATCTTTCTCTAACTACAAGAGAACAAGTTTAGGTTTACTATATCACAACATATGCGAACTTTTCATACTACGAGCGAAGAGGTTCAAACTTACCAGATTGGGGTTTCTGTTGTAGCCACCGATGGTACTCATCATAATATATGTGTAGTATCCACAATGTAGACTCCCAGGCTTCTGCTTGGGGTACTGTGTGTTTTGCATATGGAGATGTTAAGTAATGCTATTGACAGATACGTAATATATGGAGTACCAAAGTAAATGACACTTACCGCACATAGAGTTTTGACATACAACTTTTCCTTTCTATTTGGATGATGCCTCCCCTTATGTTCCTGGACATAGTGCCTAAATGCCCAGTTCCAATGGTTTTAACAAATGCAACTTGTTAGTATCCCACATTGAACCTTACAAGTATGTATACAAACATAGTAGCTAAAATGAGGATTGTCAATATGTATACGTCTTGACAATCGTTATGAAGTCTTTGTATGTCTCGACTGGGAAATCCGCTGAATGAAAGACCCATGCCATGCTATGTGAGAGCCAGACGCCTATGCAAATCCAGTGATCGCTGCATGAATTTAGTCATAGAAGGAACACATAAGCTCTTTTGCATCGAACAAAGTATATTGAACAAAGCTAAGTATACAGTCGAACTTACTTGAAGTGGTATGGTATCCATATATTATCGTGTTGTTGGAGATTTTTAAAACATAGGGCAATATATGCCGCAACCTTGAGGGACTCTTCCAATATTTTCTTGTTCCTGATGTCCTCTTTCTTCTTAAGTGTCTTTCCAGCTCCTAGTTCTTTGCAATCTAGTTTCCACTCTTTAGGGTAATTAAAATTTGTTGGTGCTATAGGTGAATGGTCTATATACCCGTGTTTCAGAGCTGGCCTCTTTTTCACAAAGTCCACTTGCATTCTACAAATCATGGCTTGGGTTAGTTACAATAAAATTAAAAGATTACATTCATATCATATCGAGAGGGCAAGGACTTACAGGCACCATATGCGAATTAGATTCATTTCCATTCGTCCGAGGTGGAAGCATGCCTGGATATCCTTAAACTCAACGGCAATTGACCCACCTGGGGCTAAATGTGCCGACAGGAATCCATGCTTGTAAGATTTCTAGTTCTGTTATCTGAGCACGCAAGTACCAATCGTGGAACTTTCTCATTCCACGTGGCAAGCACTGTATGACTCGGTTTGGTAGGAAGTTCTTGCCTTTTTCATATTTATCCGGGCAATCATTTGACCATTTGAGGTTATCAACAGCTGGATACTTGTTAAACCCTTTGTGCAGTTTGCTAGTGGTGCCCTCCTCAGAAGCTGGTGCTCTGAATTCTTTTACTTGGTTCTGAGGCTTGAACAGGTCATGGGCCATCCACTTGTGCACCGACGAGACATCATTAATGCCCATATACGATGGCCTTATCTTGATTGGGATTTTGTTTCGATCTTCCCATTCAGGCATGTCCTTGTCAACTTGTGCATCACCTGCTCCAGGGGCCACTTGTTCTTCACGTATCGGCTGTTCATGAGGCAATTGCTGTTCATGAGACACTTGTTGTTCATGTATCGGCTGTGCTTGTTGAGAAGGATGTTGCATCTCATCATGCCTTTGCTCGATACGAGCTGGAGAAGGACGTGGCATGTCATCATGCCCATGGTCAATACGAGGTGGAGAAGGATGTGGCATGTCATCATGCCCTTGCTCGGTACGAGGTGAAGTCTCTAGCGTGTGGTGGTCATGGTCATGGGCCGGTGAGTATACCTCCCCGTCCTCGATGGGTCGCTCCAGAGGATGAACTTCAATCGGAGTTGGCGAAGACTCAGTCAATACAATGTCTCGTCTGTGCCAGAGGATGAACTGGTTCATGGCGTCTCCGAGTAACATGAGCCCCTCAGGAGTAGGGTGTTCTATCTTCCAAGTCATGAACTCGGGCTTCACGGTATGCAACTCGACCCGAGTGTAGTCCTGCGGGATGTCCCTATTGTGCCACATGCCGCCCGGAGGATGTGCCACGCCCGTTGCCACCTCAATGATCACGTTTTGCCTATCCATCGGAACCACCAATTTGCAATTGGTTGGCGCCCATATGCGATCGACGGGGGTTCCGGTTGCATTGGAACCTTGACTGCTGGGAACATCCGAAGGGCTGCCAACTACCGCTAGTTCTTTGGGTGGCCCCATTGGTGTCTATGGCTCCATCATAGATAGTCCTTTCTCCACCAACATCTTTTCAACTAGAGCCTTCACTTGGCGCTCAATATTAGACTCTCGGTCTCTGCCATGTTTCTTGTACATGTGCCTCTCCTCTACGAATCCATGCTTCCAGGACATCCTCTTCCCTAGCCCCCTGGTGTGTCCTGTGTGCTCGGGGTTTCCCAAGGCAACGGTAAGCTCGTCCCTCTCTCTGGAAGGGTTGAATGCGCCCTTCTCCTTGTCTTTAGCAAGTTTCAGTATTTTTGATACTACCTCTCCGGTCTCTGGCTTAGCAAACTTGAGGCTACTACCAGATGAATCCACACTCCTCACCTATATCCATTGTTTGAGGCGTGGCTTCAACTTCGGCACTTCCGTATTCCCGGCAGCTTCGGCCTCTGCGTCCATCTTCCTAAAGACCTCTTGCTTGCTAGTGTAGCCACCGGGGTCTAGACGAGGGTAGTGTTGGTTCTTCTTCGCCTGCTTGCTGTTATGGGCACTAAGGGCCAATGATGCCTCTGAAGTCTTCTCAGCCACGAGCTCCTTCCATTGACTAGGAGTTATGTTGCCATACTCATGGAAAGGAGTTAACTTCTTTTGGATAAAGTTCTTGTTCAGATCCGACCGCCAACGTCGGAAGCTCTGCCCCATTATCTTAAAAGCATTTTGTTGTACCAACTCGTGCGTTCCCTCCAAAAACCCTAATTCTGCTTTAGCTTCTCCCATAGGTCTACCTTTTGGCTCATAGGTACAAGATTCCAGCCATGGATAGCTGGGTTCAACTTATCTCTAACTAAAAACCCGATGTGATTACGGAATTTCGCCCTATATGTATATGGCTCAAGGATCTGCCCGTCTGGCCCGACCTCCGTTATCACATAGCATGCCTTGTCATGATATTGGTTTGGCTTTCTAATCCCCCCTCGTTTCCTCTTTGGCTAGGCAGTCTCAGTCATGGTTGTGTCCTGAGGTTGCGGAGCGGAGGCCTCATTATGAGTATCTGTGGCTCCTTCCTCTGATCTCCTTTGCCCCACTACGTATTGTCCGGCGAGACGAGCCGGAGGCCGATGTCGTCTTTTCAGAGGTTGAGTAGGGACGACCTATGTATACGGCAGGTCAAAAGTGTTAGCAGAGGTAACATATAGCCATAGCATTAGCCAAATTTACAAGCTACTAAGGCTTTATACGTACCTCGTCGTTCGGACCAAAATCCTTGTCCAACTCGTCCTCCGTTGGCCTCCGTCTGGGTTCTCGTGCGACATTTCGCGGGGCATCAGGATGCACTCTTTGATGTTCGCGACATTTCGTGCCTTGTTCTAAGAGATGCAAGAAAAAAGTAGTATAAGTAGTAGAAGTAGTAGTACTAGTGGTAGAAGTAGTAGTACTAGTGGTACAAGTAGTAGTACTTGTACTAATAGTAGTACTGCTAGTAGTAGTAGTACTACTACTAGTAGTAGTAGTAGTAGTAGTAGTAGTAGTAGTACTTGTAGTAGTAGTAGTACTTGTAGTAGTAGTAGTACTTGTAGTAGTAGTAGTACTTGTAGTAGTAGTCTTGAACCCTAACAACATCCTCATCAGGAAGGTCGGCCCCAGCATCATTAATAAAATCTAAAATGAAAGGCAAAGGACCAGATATCACTATATCAGTGCATTAGAAGACTGGGATTACAGCCGAGCAAGCTGAATGGAATTCTTGTACTAATTAATCATTTCATGCTAAGTAAAGCAAGCTAGCATTTCTTCCATCTCTCTGTCCATTCCAAAGTAAGCTAGCATTGAAATTGTAACTGCTGCTACATCTATAGAGAAGCAAAGCAAGCTAGCATTTCTTCCATCTCTCTGTCCATCTACTAGTAGCTAACAATAGCAATGGGTGAGGAGGAGGCAGCTGCTCCGTTGCTGAGAGGTTTCCAAGTGAAGCAGGTATCGTTCCAGTTAACTGATTGAAACCTAGAGATAAATGGGTGAGATTGACAATGCTGCCTATCTCTGTTGGGATTTCTCTTGTCAAGTTGTTAAATTGTAGGATGAGCACTTTTAGACTCACAAGGCTTCCAATGCTAGAAGGGATTTTTCCTGTAAGTCTATTTTCATCGAGGTAGAGGTAGGCAAGGTTATGCAATGAGCTGACCTCACTTGGTATTTCACCCTATATCATATTACCATAAAGAGAGATGACGACAAGGTGACTGCAATTCATGAGTGATGGTGGAATGTATCTTAGGATGGAGTTGTGTCCAAGTACAAGAGTCTCAAGGTCACGAAGATTACCAAGCTCTGGTTGCATGATGCCATGGAAGTGGTTCAATGAAAGATCGAGCAGCCTCAAATAGGTTAGGTTGCCTAGCGCAGTGGTGATTGTGCCAACAAGGTTGAGACTGGTGAGGTTCAACGCCACCACACAGCCAAGTCTTCCTTTCAAGCCGCATGCCACACAGGGCCACTGGCACATGGGAACAGACAGGTTGCCCCATTGCACCAGGGCTCCCGACGGGTCCATGCTCACGTGTGACTTGAACGACATGAGCGCGCCATGGTCGGTGGTGTTGCTTGTGGAGACATAGCAAGGAGAACATGCAAGCAAGACGAAGGTGAGCAAGAGCAACTCCCGGAGTAGCGCCATTGCTGCCGGGGGAGCTTTGGAATTTGTTGCTGGGATGGCTGTGTTTGTTTTAGGGTAAGGCAACTCGTGGTGCTCCTGATTTATACTCGAAGGTAGCACTTGCCACTGGATCTAGCTTGAATTAATAACCAGCAGTCAAATTTCACTGACCAGATCGAGACGAAGACTAGAGCAAGAGCAACACAAATCAGACTTGTCAAATGTGATGTAAGTACACAGAGTTGGCACATTAGAGTCACTCTCCTCCAAATGGCAGCTGGTGGGAAGATGACAGTCGTATATACTTCGCTTTGATAGGTTGTTCATCAGTCAGCATAGTGCTACTACTAGATCCTGGAATCCTTCAGCTTCCAGCCGGCTGCCGGCCAAACCTTTTCCCATGGAGATTATCGTCCTTATGGGTTGGAGTTGGAGGATCGGACGATATTTTTAATCTTGTGAGTCCTTATGGCTAGCAATTCAGGTGGCCACTTTAAAGTGAATTAAAAATTTATTTAAGCCTAAGCAAGAGAACAGGTATCTAGACACCTTGCAGAAGTGACAAAGCAAGGGTAGGGAGAGCATATACAAACCCAAATAATTCATATATAGCACCTTCGTGCTGACCACTTTAAACAATATGCGAGAATAATAATAAGAGTAAAAAGAAATGTGCTATATAGTGCAGGCTGAACGTATTTTTATTATATGTGTTTCATATTTGTTAAACCCCAAAAATTTTGACCATAAACCATCCTCATCATGTTGTATACTTGTGTACATTGTTGTGATATTGATAAGCACAACACCAACTGCACAACTGATTAACTGAATAGATAGTTCATGCAAACGTTATTCTACCAGTTTCTAACTCATGAGTCATACTGTGATGCACCCCCACTAGAGTAATCTCGGCCTGCCACAATGTGCTTACGCCTTTTTCCGCTTAAGTAACATTTTTTTGACTGGAAACAGGAGGGGGGTGAAAGCCTCGACTGTGATTTATTGCAAAAACTAAATGGTCCGAGTACAAAATCACGAAACAAAAAAGGTTACGATAACAATGTTTTTCTAAAGGAGATTAATTCTGCTTTTTAGTAAGCAATCAATGTCACTGACAGCATGCAGTTATACACAATCCACATTTCACTATCTTAGTTCTAATCCCGGTGAAGAAAATAAGAGGGACAATCAATTTTAGTCTTCCTCAGCTCTGTTTGACCATGACCTCTCATATCAAGTAACAGCATGAATCTCAGCATAAGAAGCTCAAGAACTATATCCCTTGTGATAGTTTCATCACTAAATAATGATGAAAATGTAAACATGGGAGTAACTTAATTCATGAAGACAAAATAGCAGTAACAGTTAAGAAATTAGAATGGGATAGGCTACTCTTGATTCAGAAATTGAATTTCAATGTATTAATAGTGTAAACAACCTTGTCTGATCATACAAGAATTGACATGTTAGTGACCATTATTGCAACCACTCATGGAAAACAATCACAAGAAATGGATATGAGTTGAAGACTTCTATAAAGTTTTGATAGGGGGAGGGGGAGGGGGGAACCACACATGATGCTTATAATTGGAGATTAGGCAATTATAAGCAATATAAAAGCAAGAATTGCGACAAGCAACCTAACAGGCTGAAGTGAGCATGGTGCCCATGTTCTTTTTCTAATCTAACATGGCTGTTGTTCTCGCCAATCCAAATCCAAATCAAACAAACGATTCCCAAAAGAGGCGTGCCATTGACCTTGTTCTATGTACTAGGAGACTTTGCAAGCAACCGAATATGTGCCAGAGTAAAGAGTCTGCAAGCAACCACCCATCTAGCTCTCGACGAAACCCCAATCCAACCAAGCTAAACCAACAGCCGGCCCACAGTCCCATTGCCCACCCTGCATCCGGCCATCCGGCCGCACTCGCCGGAACCGAATCGAGACACGGTGATGAGGGCGGACTGACCTCTGACTATCGGAGCGCCGGGGATCGACGACTGCGAGATCAGCGGCGGCGAGACGGCGAGGGGCGTTGAGGTCGGAGAGGATGGTGAGGATGGGGCGGGGGCAGCCGCACGACGAACCCTAGCCACGCGCCGTGTGAGCAGACGGACGGGCCGCGCCGAGGAGCGCTCCCAAACCCTAGCCGCCGTTGCGGCTTGGGGAACGGCGGTGGATGGGGCGGGGGCGGCGGTTGGGGTCAGGGAGACGGTGGAGTAGGCGGTGGAGGGATCAGGGAGGGGCAGGCGATGGCGGTGCAGGCGGCGCCGGCGGCGAAATTGGGCAGCCTGATGGTCCAAGTGTATGATTTCGCCCAAAGCAATTTTGCCCAAAGCGACAGTCACATGTAAATACCTCAGAGCCGCTGTAGGGGCGGCTGAGGTTATAAGACGCCCCTAGGCTGAGGTTATAAGCCGCCCCTACAGAGCCGCTATAGAGGCGCCGCCCCTACAGTTGAATTTTTTCTCAAAATACCTCGGAGCCGCTGTAGGGGCGGCTGAGGTTATAAGCCGCCCCTACAGTTGAATTTTTTTTTTCAAAATTCTAAACCAAAATTAATTATTCACATGTAAATAATAAATAATACCGTACAAAAATTTATAATTTTTTTATATATATATTTGCATATACAATAACTAAAACAACTACAACAGTTTAAAATTGCAAAATTGAACCTTTAAAAATGGGAAAAAATTAAATTTTAAAAAATTAAAATCAAAACTACTAAAATAATTTTGAGACACCAAATGATCTCAAATAAAAATTTGATAAACATCAAAGTTGTAGAGGTCATGAAGATCTACAACTTTTATTTTGGTCATCTTGTCATTTGACAAAATTTGAACCATTCAAATTTGAAATTTTAAAAAATGACAAGTTCGAACCAAAATTTGAGACCCAAATTGATTTCAACATAAAAAGTGATGAATACCAAAGTTGTTCAACTCATTAATATCTACAACTTTTATTTTAGTCATCTTGTCATTTGACAAAATTTGAACCTTTCAAATTTGAAATTTTGAAATACGACAAGTTCAAACCAAAATTTGAGACCCAAATTGATTTCAACATAAAAAGTGATGAATACCAAAGTTGTTCAAATCATGAATATCTACAACTTTTATTTTGGTCATTTCTTTATTTGACAAATTCTTAGCACACATTATTCACTAATCTTACACATGTCTCGTATAGTTTATAAAACCTTATGAGAGATGTGTCATATTTATGAACAATGTCATTACCACTTTGTTATATGAAGAAATGACCAATACAAAAGTTGTAGATCTTGATGAGTTATTCAACTTTGGTATTTATCACTTTTTTAGCTGAAATCATTTGGGGTACCAAAATCTTGTCTGAAGTTGCATTTTTTTGAAATTCAAAATTTAAATTGATCAAACTTTTCATATGTATATATTGACAAAACCAACAAAATAAATTGATAGAGAATGATTTTAGAAAATTTTAGGAAAAATCATAAGATTTGGAGTTAGTATGAGGAAGAAAAACTAGTTACAAAGTTGACCCACAGATTAAAAAAAGAAATCACACTGTTCACTATGATCATATAAGGATCATCTAGAACAGTGTGATTTCTCTTTTTAATCTGTGAGTAAACTTTGTAACTAGTTGTTCTCTCTCATACTAACTCCAAATATGATGGTTTTTGTTCCTAAAAATTTCTAAAATCATGCTTCAACATTTAAGTTTGATCAAACTTGGATGTGACAATGTTTTACACATTTTAAAATTTGAAATTTGACAAGTTCAAACCAAATTTTCAAACCCTAAATGATTTCAGATGTAAAAGTGATGAATACAAAAGTTGTTCAACTCATCAAGATCTACAAGTTTTATTTTGGTTATCTTGTCATTTGACTAAATTTGAACCTTTCAAATTTTTAAATTTGAACCTTTCAAAATTTGAAATTTGAAAAAAGACAAGTTGAAACCATAATTTGGACGCCAAATCATTTCAACTGAAAAAGTAATGAATACCAAAGTTGAATAACTCATGGAGATCTACAACTTTTATTTTGATAATTTCATAATTTGATAAATTCTTAGTACACATTGTTCACACAAACATACGTGAATGTAGTCTCACACACACATAAATGTTGTTTCAAACACACATACATAAATGTAGTCTCACATACATGAATGTAGTCTCATACACACATACATGAATGTAGTCTCACACACACATACATAAACTAGCTTGCCCACCATGACAACTTTCCCCTTGACACCTTTTCGTTCCCATGGCAATACATCTTTAGGCAGGTTCTTTTCCACAGCCTCGATCTTCTTACAAAAGTCTATGAATAGCGGCATCTCATCGCACTTATTGTAAGCTTCAACATCATCCACGCCATCAACTTCGATGATATGTTGTTTCCCGGAGGCCACCACGTGCTTTGTCTTCTTCTTTGGGGGGGAGGTTACTTTGCGGGTCGGGCATATAGAAACTTGCGCGACATGTTCAGCGAGCACCCAAGGGTCATCCTGGTAGCCTACATTCTAGAGGTCGACGACTCTCTGTCCGATCTCATTGAATTGATGTTGCTTGATCCAGCGCATCAAAATAGGGCCACCTTTATATCCCTTCCATAGTCAAGTTTCCATATATCTTCAATTATGCCAAAGTACAGGACCTTTCGCCCCACTCCGTAGAGAGCCTCTATTTGGACGCCGCTGTTCTGATTCACAGATTTCCTATCCTTTGTGTCGGTATAGTATTTGTACCCATTGATGTCATAAGCATTCAAAGACGTCACCTGTTTCGATGGCCCGACCGCCAACCGACTGATGGTAATAGAATCTATGGTTTCTCCAGGCTATATGTTCTGGTCCTTCAACCATGATGTCAGGCATTGCTTATGCTGTTTCATGACCCAATCATCTGAACGGCCATTCCTCTCGGCCATAATGATAGCCATGTGTTCATCAATGTATGGTTGCATCACTGCCATACTCTACAAGACACTGTAATGCGCCCAACTCACCTCTCTGTAATCATTGTCGAGGAACACTTTCCTACCACTTGTGCCCTTCCCAGCTAGCCTTCCCTTGTGATGAGAATCAGGATTACCAATCCCTCTCTGTACTTTTAGCCACTCTTGGCAGCACTCGACGGCTTCTTCGAAATTATAACCCTATATCATGGAGCCCTCTTGGTGTGTTTGGTTATGCACGTATCGGCTTAGAACCGACATGAACTGCTCGTAGGACCACATTTCATGCAAGAAGCTAGGGCCCAGCGCCTCGATCTGATGAACCAGGTGAATCATGCGATGTACCATTATATCAAAAAAAGTGGGAGGTAAACACATCTCTAGCTGGTTCTGGGTCTCCACCATGAATTCATGTAGGTCACTCAACTCTTGCCTACGAATCGTCTTATGTGAGATCTTCGAAAAGAAGTAGCACATGCGGGTGATGGCCATCTTTAGGAACTTTGGCTTTATAGCCCTGATTACAATTGGTAGGAACACTGTCAGCATCACATGACAATCATGAGCCTTGTAGTATGTTAATGATAGGTCCTTCATCGACACTAGCTTCTTTGGGTTCACCGAAAACCCAGTCGACACTCTGACCCCCCTAAGGAAATTGCATATAGCTCTCCTCTCCTCTAGGGTTAGGTTGAAGCTAGCTGCGGGAAGACTGTACTTGCCATTATCCTACTGTACCGGCCAAAGCTCCCACATCATGTTCAGCTGCACCATGTCTTTCCATGATCTAAGACCATCCTTTGACTTGCCCATGTCCATCAAGGTAGCCATGAGACTCTCAAAGACATTCTTCTACACGTGCATCGCATCAATGGCATGGGAGACCTCCAAGTTTGGCCAATAAGGTAGGTACTGAAAGAAGATAGATTGTTTCTTGAATGGTACGCCTTCGATGGGAGGTGTGCTTCTATCTCTGATCGTTCCATCTGGATTCTTCTTTCCATAGACGACGTGTATGTTTTGGACCATTCTGAACACATGTTCTCCATTACGACGTCTCTCTAGAGGGGGTTCATCCTCTGGGATGTTGCCATAGTATCTTAGGTACAATTTGCCGCGGTACTTGTGACCTGTCTTTAAGAAGCGCCGGTTCCTTATGTAAACTATCTTCCTGGATCCATCTAGGAACACCCATTTAGTACCATCCAAACAGACTAAGCATCCAGTCTTGCCTTTGAACTGTCCAGACAGGGCAAACAGCGTGGGGTAATCATTGGTAGTAATAAATATTATTGCTTTGCATATGAAGTCCTCCCGCCGGAATGCATCGTACATCGGCTCCCCATACCTCCATAGCCTCTCCATTTCTTGCATCAGAGGCTCCAAGAACATGTCTATATCAATGCCTAGTTGTTTGGGGCCGGAGATAAGAATGGTGAGGAGAAGGTACTTCCTCTTCTGACACAAACACGCTGGGAGGTTGTACATGGTCAAGATGACTGGCCATGTGATGTGGTCGGTCATCCTCTCATTGAAGGGATTCATTCCATCGGTGCTCAAGCTGAACCGTACATTCCGTGGGTCATCACTGAATTCTCCTTTGTACTTGGCATCGAACGCTTGCCACTAGCTACAATCGGCCGGGTGTGCGATCGTATCATCATCCACCTTGTGCTCATCATCCCACCATGTCATCAGTGTGGCTTACTTAGGGTTTAGGAACTTACTCCTCAAGCGGTCGGTCACTGGCAAGTACCACATAACCAGGGCAGGAATTCTTCTCTTATTTGCATCGTTGCCTAATGGAGTTTCCTTTGGGGGCTGAGATTCTTGCACCACCTTCTTCCCACCCTTCTTCCTCTTTCCAATGGAGGCTTCCACCCCACTTTGAAGGTCATTGTTCTTGTACCCACTAGCCCCACACCTAGGACATGTATCTAAAGTCTCGAACGATGTGCCACGCTGAAAAAGGATACAGTGGTTGGGGCATGCATGGATTTTTTCAACCCACAATGTGAGTGGACTTATAACCTTCTTCGCTTGGTATGTGTTGGCGGGAACTGTGTTCGGCAGTGGGAGCAACCGTGACATGAGGCACAACAGATCATCGAAACTACAGTCCGACCAGCCGTACTTAGCCTTCAGGATGAGTAGCTCAAGCACAAAACGTAGTAGTGTGAAGTATGTCAGACAACCCTTCTCAGCATCATACATAGTCTTCTTCGATGCTTTTATCACCCTCTCAAGATTTTCTAGACCTCTCTTGCTCTTTTCTAATATTTCTAGTCCAAAGGCCCCAAACATTTCATCCAAGTTGTCACCGTCATCTGCATCCCCCTCACGTGCTTCCCCATCATTGCTGGCACCACCAGCATCATCACCACCTTGTTCATTGCCAAAGCCACCACCTTGTTGATTGCCAAAGTCACCACCTTGTTGATTGCCATAGTCACGATCCATTTGTTGCTCAAGATCGTCTGTGAATCGGGACAAGTATGCTTGGGTTTCAGCTTCATCAGCTAGATCATCGTCGCTGTCATCAACAACCTTTGTTTCATCATGATGAATCCACACTGTGTAGTCCGGAACAAATCCTCTCCTAATTAGATGTTCTTTGATGGTACTCACATCTCGAAATGCAATAAGGTTCTTGCAATCTTTGCAGAGATAAATAAGTGTGTCACTATTCTCTTTCAACGTTGCTGCATGCTTCTCTGCGGCTTTGATGAATTTGTCCACCTCGTCACGGAAAAGTACATCGTGTCTTAACGAACCATACATCCAAGAGTTCCTGTAGTCCATCTTATAGAAACAAAACAACCAAAGAAAGAATATTACTCGAGAATAATTGTATATACCTGAGACACGCACCATGGTAGTAGAGGATAGTTAATTAATTGACTATTAATGCATAAATATTTTAAAATATAAATTAATTGGTTCAAATAAACAATTTCAAAGAAAACAATTAGCAACATTTAATATTCCATCCACTACCTTTCATGCAAACTCCATTCCAATTTCATGGTAGAGGATAATTAATTAATGGCCTATTTATCCATAACTAATTAAAAACACACATTATAGAAAGGAATCAAAATAAATATTAAATGATAATTAGTAGCCATGGTAGAGGATATTTTACACATTAGCAACAATTAAAATCTTACACATTCACCTACATGCAAACCCTAGTCACATAAAGAAAATTTTGAAAAAGAAAAAAAAACAAAATCCTAGATCTAGATCTAGATATAGGGTTTCATGACACATGCACCAAACTTTACTAATACTACACTAAAATCAACAAAGATGTACTAACAAAGGGTGCAATCTTACTTCCCTACCTAATTTACCATAGTATAGTAAAAATTAGGTTCCAATTTCACTCATAACTAGCTCAAGCTCTATGGAAGAGAGAGAAAACCAAAAATCAAATTACTCACTAACCAATGAATTAAACTTCAAATAAAGAGTTGGAGAAACATTTCCTTACCTTTTAGAGCCTCTCCACCAAAGGATTTGAGATCAAAACCTCTCCCTTAGTAGAGCAATTTTTAGGAGGAGCCCAAGGCCTCCCAACCTTTTTTTTTTGTAGAAGAGTGTGTCCTGAGGTGGAAGAAGGTGTGGCTGCTATTTATTCATGCGCCATCTGTAGGGGCGGCTGGTGGCAGCCGCCCCTACAAATAGGCACTGTAGGGGCGGCTGGTGATTGAGCGCCCCTATAGATCAGCCCTAACTGTAGGGGCGGCTGGGCTGCTGGGGCCCGAGGACGCCCACTGTAGGGGCACCCCCAACCCCAGCCACCCCTATAGTAAAAATGACCCTGTTCCTGCTGTGCGAATCTGGCGTAGTGAATGCACTCATGTCCGAGATTTTTTTTCCAGCCTCTACATCAACCAGGGATGTACACAGCTATTACTCACGTCCGAGATAGCTCTTTGAGGAAAACAAAAAGATAAGGGTACCCTAATAATATATCAATTATTCCTGTGGCACGTAGAATCTCATCATCTAAGGCTACTCTCAGTGGGGTGTTTCATCTCCCAGCTTCTAAGAGTGCCATGTCTGCTTTACTGTCTTGATTTGTGGGATGAAACAGCCTCTCTCAATGCATAGTGTCATCTCACAATTTCATAGGCTAGCCACAACATTAAATTGCAATATTGAGATTGGTCAAAACATATTTGGGATGAAACCCTTCGCTTTCAATGCAGTTTCATAGGTGTTTCATAGATTGGAAATAGTGCCATCGGAGTTCCATCCGCACGAAACTCATTTCTTCTCACTCCTATTAATTCTCTTGCCATGTCATCTTTTTGCTGACGTGGCACCTTATTAAATGCTGATGAAACCCACTGAGACAAGCCTAACCGGTTTGCTTGTGACGACATTTATGTCAGTTTGGTCTTAGGGTGCGTTTAGATGGCGATTTTTTTTGTTTTGGCTACTGTAGCACTTTCGTTTTTATTTAGCAATTAGTGTCTAATTATGGACTAATTAGGTTCGAAAGTTTCGTCTCGCGATTTCTCACCCAACTGTGCAATTAGTTTTTTTTTCGTCTACATTTAGTACTCCATGCATATGCCGCAAGATTTGATGTGACACTTTAGGTTGAAAATTTTTGGAATCTAAATAGGCCTTACTTGGTGCATGTGCAATCAATTCTATGGTTGGTGCTACGTAGTAGTACAATAAAATCTAGCTCGATCGATCACGCTAATATGTTGTACAGCTGCGTGCAGCCAATGCATGCATACATACAGACATACAGACATACAGTGTCGGCGAGGACATCAATGCAGCCACAACGATCAGTCACAACAGTCGGCATGCATGGTTGATGAACATGCACCAAAAACATATGACGCCAAAGCTCTTCACATGTATGCAGCACGAAGGAAGAAAAATGTTGTGACCCGTGAGCTAGTGGTCCATGACCACGATTGGCCTGGGTAGAGATCGAGCATAAATGATGCTTACCTGTCTTATGTAAAAATGTATGTATGTATGTATGTATGTATGTATGTATGTATGTATGTATGTATGTATGCATGCATGCATGCATGTATGTATGTATGTATGTATGTATGTATGTATGTATTGATTGGAAATATTATTACTAGAGCATCAATGATGTTTACTTGTCTTACTTCTGCAGCTATATAACTGTTAAGATTTATTATTTAGTGATCAATTTATGTTAATCTCGTCATTAGCAATTGCTAATGACAGTTCCAGAAAAGGCATAGAAAGACACCTTTTCGCCAACAAGCAACCGCCCAATGGGCTTGTATATATGTACAAACATTGTTCATCAGTCAGTTTTCATCCATCGATACTTTTTCGCTCAACATGTTATCACGCATGCGACTTCACACTGCTGACGCTGAGAAGCCAGAAACAGTAAGGAATAGAAGAGCAGTTCGCCGGTGGGATCGCCAAAGGACTCGCCGGAGTTGTAAGCGCCTTCCAAAGCAAGGTAAAAGATGACGACTCCTTTACCTTCCATGAATGCCATGGTGGATTCCATCATCGCCACCGTGGAGACCGCTATGATTCGCGGACACCACGCAGGAGGCCTTGGCCACTACATGTTGTAGGGTGTGGTTCGCCGCGCACTCTGCGACATCCACCTTCATAGGACCCCTCCTCGTCGCTTCCATAGGATCCGTACTGGAGAGAGGGGTGGTCGCCGTTCGTCGCCGCGCCCGGAGTCCATGCTGCAGTTCGCCCCCAGCGTCTGCCCGGAGCATGGCCCCGCCATGTTCGTCAGGCGCGTGGGGGTGGCACCGCCGACCCCGCCGATGCCGCGGATTCCATGGCGCCGCTCGCGCTGCCATGGAACGGAGGCGGTGGCACCATGGCAGTGCGCCGTGGGGCCCCTCTGCTCTTCAACCGCAGCGCCGGAGCAGATAATTGGCTGGCTGGCTTCACCTATGACATCAACGTCGCGCTCCCGCCACTACCTCCACCGCCCTGGCCACGCTCCTACGCTGACGTGGCGGCCAAACGCCGCCATGGCCTACGCTGGACCACCCTCCCGCTCAGAAACACCTTCGGAGCCAGGTACCCCTACTCCTCTCACTAGACGGGGGCGGTTCCCCGCCTCTGAGTGGCCTAGGACGGGCCGGTGGGGGCGGATCCGTCGTTCCCGGCTTGCAGCGACGATCCTTGCGGTCGGAGCTCGCTAGAGATAAGTGGGGTCCGCCCTGCCGGCCAGTCTCCATGGCTGGAGCAAGAGCCTTGGCTTGAGCACGCCAAGGAAGGAGAGGAAGAGGAGGGACAAGATGGTGGTGACACACATGGGCGGTGGCAACATCGAGCCCCGGCGGTGGTGGTTGCTCCGGGCCTTGGCGCTGTGGTGGCCAGCTGCGGCTGCTGTGGCTTGGCCCTGGCCGGCTACGTCCCGTGCCATGGCCTGGCCCTGGCGGCCCTAGCCAGCCAGGCGCTGGTGCTGGCGGTTGATAGTAGCAAGCAGAGGCGGCCATGAGTAGTAGCAGCATCAAGCAGTGGCGACGGCCAGCAGCAGTGGCGGCGCTCGGCCGCTAGCAGCAGGAAGTGACGGCGACCGGCATTGTGCCAGAGAGCGGCGACGCCTAGGAGGTGGCTGGGCGGTTAGGGTTTCAAACCATAACCTTCCCCCCTTTTATACCCGCGCGGTGTAACACCCTGAATTTTTGCCATGTTTTGAAAATCAGTAAAGATTTGAACTTTTCCTATAAATAAATCAAAATGAATGGCGTAGGATTGTTCTTGATGCAAATAGATTTTGCAAGTTACACATGTGATGTGTTGTGTTTTGCTTGTTGAACTTATGGTGGTACAATCCATTAAAAAATCCTTTGAATTCAATTTTAGAGAGCATTCAAAAAGGCTCTAAATAAATGCTGGGAAAAAAGAAAATGCAATTCATAAATAAGAAAACCATATGGGCTCAATCTCCCTCACCTTTCCTCCTAGCCCACGGGCGTGGCCCATCCCTCCTCCTTCCTCTACCCTGCGTGGGCCGGCGCCATGCCCTCGCCCCAGCAAGCAAGCAGCGTTGCGGCAGCTCCCTTTCCCTCCCCTTTCTCCCACTAGCGTGCGGCACCCGCCCGTCAGCTTTGTCCTCTCCAACGTGATTCTCGCGTCCGCACTCGCCGCACCGGCCCCACATGGCCCCATTCTGGTGTTGAGGAAGACAAGCGCATAGGCGCTAGCTGACCACTACCTTGAACCATCCCATCTCCCCTCTCATCTTCCCCTATGCTCCATAGTGTGTCAACGGCTCAACGCCATCAGAGAGGCTGGCGTGGGAACTCCGCCGGTGCCATTGACGTGACCTTACCTAGCACTGACTTCACCGGAGCACGAGGGGATGCTGAGGCATCCAGCTCAGCATCTGGAACCCTCATCGAGCTCGAGCACGTGCGCGGAGAAGAAAATATCCATCGGCGGGCAAAAAAGATCTTGTCGTTGACACCGACCTCACTGGTCTATAAAAGGCCCCACTGATGAGCCTCCACCTCAACCACCACCTCTCGAGCTTCGCCTTGAGCTGGAACCCACCATCTCCCCCACACCTCCCCTCTTCCCTTCCCCTTTCGAGCTCTGTTCCTTTTTCCCTCAAATCCGCCGCCGTCGTCGCCACGAAGTCCAAGCTCCATGTCTCCCCTCTGTATAGCGTTGCTGGCCAATTAGGGATATAGGTGTGCCCTTGAGCCCCTCTTATGCCTTCTCCTCCATTTCTAACTCCCTTTCTCACCCTAGGTTACCCTACCACCGAGTAGCACTCGGCATAGAGCCGCCATTGCCGCCGATGGTCATCGGCAAGGCACGGTCGAGCGTGGATGCTTCCCTAGAGTGTCCGCACCACCACCACATGCACGTACACATGAACCACCAACTGTAGGCGCGTAGCATGACCGAGGAAGCTAGCAATCGTCACAGGATAGTATCTAGAGCTCCGACAGCTAATTTGCGTCGAGCCTTGGGCAAGCACGTCGCCGGCGAGGCCAATTCCGGCAAGGCCCACGCCTTGCTCTGTTTTTACCGGCGAGCTGGAGGTCTCCATTCCCCTCTCTGCCTCTGACTCAAGGGCCTGGCACCAAAACAGCATCCACAATGACTCAGTGAGAAGGACGGAGAGGGCCCACACGTTAGTGACGCGTGCCACCGCCACCGTGACCCCACCTGTTACACACACACTCTTCCTCACACCTCCTCCCTTCTCTCTGCACCCGGTGCACATGAACTAGAGACAGAGGGGACCGATCTACAGCACAGTGCCCTACACCGGCTCACCCGCACAGCACCCTACACACGGAAAACACTAGGTACCCCCGGATAGTGTACAGAGTGTTGAAAAACCACTTTCCTTGCTTAGAAAAATTCCCAGGAAATTTCTAAATAAACTAGAGACACCCTAGAACCTACCCATACCACTACCATGACTTTTCCATGCACCCAAAAATCCCCAAAATTCCACAAACTCCCAAACCCTATTTTTTAAAATCCTTAAAAATCATATCTCCTCCATTCTAATTCCATTTTCTGTGAAACCACCACTAAAATTCTTCTAAAATCTAGCTTTATTTATTTTACCTAGTACCACCATATAGTTCTATGTTTGCCTTTGTGTTTGCTTTTGTGTTTGGCTGTAGTCTTAATTATTAGCAACGACCGACAGAGGACGGTGAGTACCGGTATGGCGAGGACCCAGACTACGTCGAACCAGAAGGAGATTACAACGAAGGCAAGTCCTAACCCCCCCTTCCCTACTAATATATTTGTTACCTCCACCATAAAACCCATCGCCATCCATTTTCGCTAATCAAACAATAAACTCGATTTATAGTATCTTTACTTGAATGAATTGTGATATGTTATGAGCTCTCAAATTGTTTATCTTTACGTTATGATAAAGCTTCTTAAGGTATTTTATAAGCTCTATGATATGGATGAACCTGAGAATAAAAATGGTATTAAAATAAATTATAATCTGGTAATTGGAAACTCATTTTAGACAGGGGCGAGTGAGGGGTAGTTTATGTGGTATAAACTACTTTGGCAAGATCGCCTCGTGAGGGTTCATGTTCGGAGATACTCGCCTCGGTCACATAAGGACCTATTCATAGGCCATCTCGCCTAGCCTGATATTTCATACAACCACCTGTCTATATGGGTAGACTTGATCTCACACCTCGTTAGATAGAAGTATAAATTTTACTAGGAGACCAGTGTGGCAATGGACTATCAGAAGAGTACATGGATGTTGGGTGATCTTCTGTGGTCTGGTCGGCATGGTTGCTATGTGGTCTTCCATGTAAAATTATCGTTGTGCCGTGTGTGAGCACCTTTATGTATTCATCTATTGCATGCTGTGTGATCATCCAAGTCATTGAGTGTTTCCGACCCCTAAGAAGCCGTGGTAGAATTATATAGAAATCTAAGGTCATGTCTTTCAGGTACGAGATCTTGTTAGGCCTATTTCTACCACTGATCATGGTTGAGATTGTGCCTATCATGTGAGGAAAAGTGTGCACCCTCTATAGAGCTTATTAAATCTATTCGAATAGCCAAGTCGTTGGAATGGACAATCGCTGGGATGAGGTCTCTTATGATTAGATTTCTTTTATGTAATGAAACTAAACTAATAGGTTAATCTGACTATTAATAAAACTCGGGAACTGGTGAGAAGGGTAATGCTCTCCTAGTGCCCAAATCGCCATTAATTTTACACTATATCACCTTACCATTTCCACCTCCGCTATCATAATCCGCCTCCACCAAATAGCCTTCACCATCCACCTCACCCTACCCCAAGGTTAGGGCTTGCTATGTACTTTATGTACTCACACGTTGTTCACTCACATATATCAACCCTGAGGAAGATTACAACATCGACGAGGAGGCAAACCACGAGGACTAGGAGCCATGCGAAGACCAACGAATCCGCTGGAAGGAGTTACTAGGATATAGGGTTTCGACCGCGCTCAAGAATGCTTGTGGAATAAAGTACCACTTCGCTGTAGTTTCCATTGAGTAGCCACCACGCCATTGTAATAAATTGCCGCATCACGGTAGCATAACATCGCTAGTTATGTAATGCCTATGGCTATGCCATTTGAACTTTGGGTATTGTAGGACCTTATTTTCGGTATCAATAAAGCTCGGTATTTTATATTAAATCTGTGTGTCATTCCTATTATTTTGTGCGTATTTGTGGTTGATCCTGACGCAAATACAAATACACTTGGGCTCTCAAAATGAGGGTCCGACATGTGGCAGGAGCCCGCTGGGCCAGATTGGTGTCCCTGGCCTAGGTTGGGCTAGCCACTGCGCTGATGGGCCAGTTGCTGCTCGGCTGGTGGGCCGGCCATTGTGCTGATGGGCTTGTTGCTGCTCGCCTGATCCAAATTTGCTCTGTTTTGAGTCCAGAAAATATTTTTTTGTTATTTTCGTTTCTAGTAGTGGTAGAATTAATTAGCCTATGTTTTATCTAATTTAATTCCTGCAAGAACATCTGTTTTATGTATAATTACTTGATGTTTCTCTGTACCTGCTGTAGCTTGTCATTGTACATATATGATTTGTTTCAATAATAGTCCAATGCAATTTAATATTCTATTATAGAATTGGAGTATGTTGGTGCACCCAAACCCAATTTTGCACCACAAACATATTACGTTTGTAACTTTGCTATTAAATTGGACTATGTTGGTGCACCCAAACCCCCTGTTTTGCACCACATACATGTTGCATTTGTAATTTTATAATAGAATTGGGTATATTGGTGCCCCCAAACCCCTTTTGCACCACATACATGTTAAATTAGCAAGTGACTTAGATGCAATTTAACAATGTTATCCCCAAAATTAGAATACTTTTAATTACTGTAGGATTAAAATTGCAATATATCATATATCTTGATTATTTTGGTTAATTAACACAAGGTAATGGAGTCTAAGGCATTGGCTACGTTTAATTCACTTGTGAATTATCCTGCCTAGAGACCGTGCCTATAGCAGTGATTCCATCGCCCATTACTGAGAGGTCTACATCACATTTCTGTGAAATTTGCTGATTACCTACACTGTGTTTTTACCCAAAATAATGGTTTTGGAGTGACAAATGGTCTATATCTTAGTGATGATTACCATTTTCATCATTTATTTTGATATTACACAAGATGGTAGAGACCTAAGCAATGGCTGTGTTTAATTCACTTATGAATTATCCTACCTAGAGACCATGCTTAGGCAGCAAAGTATTTTGCGTACCATTATGATATACTGTTTGTCTTTGACATAGAGATTATCTCTTGTGTACATAAAAAAAATTATGATGATTTGTTGTACTGTCTACATAATTTTGTGATTACCTACAACAATCCAAAACTATGATGAGATATAAAACTTTAACATATAGCATTTAGTACTACAACATTACCATGTTGATTTTAATTTACAACTAGGTAAATTAATTAATCCATGGTTGTCCATGTAGGATCATGGCCAATAAGGAGTTCGAGGAACTCTCCTTGCATGGAAGCAATTACCCTACATGGGCTTCTGATATCAAGATTGCATTTGCATCTCGTGGCCTTTTGGCTACACTATAGGAACCCCAAGCAGGGGTTGTCCTACAAGATAAGCACATCTAAACTACTTTGGCTTTGTTATGGTTTTACATTCATAAGGATCTTAAATCTGAATATGTTATGATTGAAAATCCTCGTGAATTATGGGTCACTATTAAAGACCGCTATGAACAGCAAAAGGAACTCATTTGGCCTGAGGCCAATCATGAATGGAATCATTTACGTCTCTAAGATTTTAAATCTATAGTAGACTATAATCATGATGTTCATAGGATTTGCTCTAAGTTGAAGTTTTGTGAGAAAGAGCCAACAAATGTAGATAAGATAGAGAAAACACTCTCTGCTATGCTTCCGTCTGATAGAGTACTGCAACAGCAATACCGGGCTCACAATTACCATGTTTATTCCTAGCTTATTCATACATTGTCTCAGACAGAAAAACATGATGAACTTCTTATGAAGAATCATCATAAGCGCCCTGTTGGTTTGGCGCCTCTACCTGAGGTTCACAATGTATAGAAAAATGCTAGGAACAAGTTCAATAGATCCTTTCCAAAGAACAAACCTAGTAAACACAAACACAACAAGAGACAAAGGCCTAATTCACACAAGAGGAAGAAGGACAATGTGAAACCCAAAAATGACAACAAGTGTCATAGATGTGGTGATTTTTCGCATTTTGCCAAGAATTGTCGTACTCCTAAGCATTTGGTTGCTTTGTACCAAAAGTCCATAAAAGAGGTCAAGCCAGCAGGAGACATAAGATATGAGGCACACTTCAATCTTGCATATGAGGCTATCACAGAAGTGGGTTGTTCTAAGGAGGCCCCAAAAGAACCAGTGAACAACAATGCTCTTAACATTCAAGAGAACCTTTCATCGACAGATGACATGCTCCTAGACTTTTCTTCTGGAGACATGTTTGGAGATTTGGCATAATCTCGGTCCAGTCATTGATATCACATTTGATAAATGATGTAATAGTTTAAGTCATACAAACTCATTGTTGTTTTGAGTTGTATTATTTAGTGTGCTTGAGAGTTGTACAAATTTATATTGTTATTAAGTTGTACAAACTCATAGGTGTTGTAATATCATACTCTTGTACTTGATATTCAATATATTGCATGTATAATTCTATATGTTACATTGAAGTATTTGATTACATTCTTGTTTTATATATAGATGTCTGTTGATCTCAATCCAAAGGAGGAAGAATTATGCCTTGTGGACTCATGTACCACACTACTACACAAATGATTTTGCAAGACGATGCCCTTTTATTAATGGAGGTGGTCACAAAATCCAACCACCTCGGTTAATGCCTGCGATTAACGGAGGTAGGCATTTTTTATTTACCAAGGCGGGCACTTTTGCCCGACTCGGAAAATGGATTTATGGAGGCGGGTGCCTTAATACATCTGCCTCCAAAAATGGCCTATTTTCAGAGGCGGTCATCTTAAGGTGCCTGCCTCCATAAATCTTTTTTTGAAGGTGGACACACTATAAGGCCTACCTCGAAAAAGGCCGAGGCCCAACAGACCTAGGTGAGGCCCGATAGCCATCTTCAATATAAAAACAGGAGGTTAAGGTTTCTTCCTTCACTCCTCTTCCTCAGACACCGTGTGGCGCTCCTCCCATCACAATAGCCCTAGCGACGCCCTTCCCATCGTGAGCACGAGCTCGAGGAGCGCCCTTCCCTCCCTCTTTGACACTACCTCCTTCTCTCAGCACTCCCGCCTCCGTTAAATCATGATTTACCATGAACTTTGATTGGAGGCGGTTGCAATGCCCGCTTGCATTAACCATTTTGCCCGCCTCCACTAAAATTTCTATAGTAGTGCCACAAACTCTATACTTAGACAAATGAAATATTTCTAGACTCTTAAGAAAAGAGAAGGAAATATTATGACCATCACTGATCATGATGCATTAATAGTTGGTTCAGGATGAGCCACTATTACCCTCCCTATAGGTACATAAATTATGATGGAGGATGCCTTGTTGTATCCCGATTCGACTCGTACCTTTTGAAGTTTTAGAGATGTCTGTAAGAATGGTTTCCATGTGGAAACACATGTGGACAATAAAGAGGAATTTCTTCTCTTTACCAAACTTACTAGATATGGAAAGAAAATTTGCGAAAAGATTTCTTCACTCCAAACTAGAGTGTACTTTACATATGAAACAACCCCAATTTCCGCGAAGGGAAATCCACAGAGTTGAAGTGTAATAAGACCGTGGTAGATCATATTACCCAAATTCCAGTCGAATATCACATCCATACAACGATAATATCAGAGTACAAATAGTGCGGAATTATATAAATTAGTACATCGCCGTATTGGCGGAATCAAAAGTAGCATTCATTCAGAACAGCTTGAAGATAAGATCGCCAAACTCGAGCGTAGGCACGAACCCCTCAACCATCAAACTCCTCGGAGCTATACTCCTCAGCAGAACCTGTATGCCAAAATTTATCAGTACAATTTGTACTGGCCACTCCCAACCCTATGAGCATTGCTTTGTGGAGATTGGATGCAAGTTGGATATAGTCAAAAGGAACCTATAAGGCTAGGGTTTCCTATGTATTTTAGCATATCAAGTATATAATAGTATAGTCAAGTTTTAACACCATTTCCACACCTATTCCACCCATTCCCATTCCAGGGCCAGGTTTCGATCCTGGGATCGACATACCACCATCTCCACACCATCACCATACCATAACCATACCATCACTCAGTCGACAGGCCAACTCCCTCTCAGCACTGTCTCAAGGCCCGTAGCCCCTGGCTATGACCGATCACTCACTTCCAGGGGGGAAAAAAGGACTCATCTCACTATCTAGTTTAAGCAAAACCCAAGAAAGGTTCATAGCCGACAAGTTGGCACATGTATCGATCGATCAACCATACACTCTGCAGAGGTTTTACATAACCACAAGATCTGCCTTCCTCGCTGACCGTCGTCAACTGGGCTGATTCTGGTCGCTTGCTAGCCTAGGATAATGCCACTCTACCATTCAGCCCTGGTACACCCCAAGTCTAGTCTAGGGTGGCTGAAACTGTGAGTCATGAGCCAGGTCCACAAGGTCTCCATGAAGTCTCGGAAGGGTGTGGGGGATCCTCCGCACCTCGTACCTCCATCGCACTATCCGCTATCAACCTAGCAGTAGTGGCAATATCCTACCAAGTAGTCCGGCTGTCCCGTACCATATAGGGCGAGTGGTACGTAAGGCTTCCTGGTGAATCTGAGTACTAGTAAGTCCTTAGGGGTGACCAAGCCAGAATGTCTTCATCAGGGTTTCCATTTATTGTGCCACCACAACACCTCCATCCCAGACTCCTCCCATCATAGGTTCACACCCAGGACCACCTCATATACCATTTACCCACCACAAGTATCCATTCCAGGGGTGCCCAGGTAGCACCACACGGCAAGACTTGCCTCAGGCTTGTCGTATACTCTAACTTGGTCGACACAACCCTCACCCTCCACGCACCCAAGTCATACACGCAGCACTCTCCCCATAGTCCAGATAACACCAATTTCCACCACGCATCAATATAGTGCAAGCGTAGTAGAAGTAATAAGCAATGAAGTATAGTAGCAAGCGTGTGACTAGCCTAACAGCTGGGTGAGCAGGGGTAAGGTTGCGTCAAGGTAGAGGCCATCAAGCAAGCATACTACCATGCAAGTCCTATCACAGTGTGATTACATCAATGAAGTAAAGCCATAGCAGTTCTATGTTAGCCATGCGTAATAGGTGCTACGAGATTGGGTGGGATGTGGCACCTTCAGTGCAGTCGTCTCCGTACTCCTCACGGTACTCACGATCCTCGTCCATCTGGTTCTCCTCCAAGTCTGCAAATGATCGCATTATAGTCGTGTTAACGACGTCTATAGAATAGCACAAAGAAGCAATGAAAATTCAAAAGATCCAAATGCACTCAAACATGGGTTCATTGCGTAGAGCTTGATTTTAGATGAATTTTGGTCCTGGTTTCATATTTTTCTGAGGTCGTATGAATTAGTTATGAATTTCTGAAGTTTAAATCATTTCTGAAAATGGAAAAAGGCTGAATTAATCCTGGGCTGACACGTGTCACGCTGTGGTTGGTCCACGTGGCTTGCTGATGTCAGCATGACGTCAGCATGACATTGGCATCACGGTTCCGAGCTGACAGGTGGGGCCCAGCTGACGTCAGCATGACGTCATCAGCGTCATACACACCGACAGGTGGGGCCAGAGGCCATTAGGTCACTGACAGGTGGGTCTGGTCAAAGTCAACGGTCAATGGTCAACAGTTAGGGTAACTGACATGTGGGGCCTGGGCTGCTGACATCAGCAGCTGATGTCAACGTGACGTCAGCATGATGTCACCCTGGCTGCGGGGGCTGCTGACATGTGGGTCCCGTGTGACATCAGCATGACGTCAGCGCCTGACATGTGGGCCCAGAGTGTGTGTGCCACTGACATGTGGGGCCAGGTCAACGGTCAACGTTGACCGGTCGACGGTCAATACGGGCTGGGTCCGATCTGGGCTCTGGTTGGGCTTCGGGTTGGGCCGGTCTGGGCCGGGCCGGGCCGGACACATGGCACGCTGCGACGCTGCCACGTCACGGCCATGGGCCTCTATTGGGCTGTGTCCACAGCGCGGCTCACACCGTGTGGCTTACGGTGGACCAGTGTTCATGGTTCATGGACCTATGGCGGGGCGCATGGTGGACCAAGTCCACCGTCTCTTCTCCTTGGCTCGGCTTATGTGCACCGAGTTCACGCACGGGTGGCCGGTGAGGGAAGAGGCCCTCTGTTTCTCCCGCGACGGTGCTCCTGCCAGCGGCGATCTTGCTGTGAGCCCCCGCGGTGGCGCTGGTGTCCGATTGGTGTGGGGAAAAGCTTCCCTGGGCCACGGTGACTGCGTCTGCGGGGTCAAGGTGGCGACCAGAGCTTCCCAAGGTGCTAGCCATGGCGAGCGGCGGCTCGGCAGTGCTCGCCAGTGGCGAGGTCACGCACGCCGGCTCTCCGGTGGCTAGTGCTGGGCAGATGGGGCTTCTACGGTTTCGTGGGTGCACGGCGAAGGCGTCCTGGGCTCATGGTGAGGCTACGGGTTCCCAGGTGGTCGGTAGAGACATCTCGGCGGCCACGGCGACGGTGAAGACGACGGCGAGGCATGCAGGTGTGCTACGGCCACGGTGAAGCATCATGGTGGGGTGTGTTGGCTCCTATGGATTCGCGTGGACGTGGCGAGGGCGTCCCGAGCTCAAGGCGGGGCTTTGGTTTCCCGGTGGCCGGTAGGGGCTCCAGCGGCCATGGCGATGGTGACGACGGTGAGGCGTGCGGGTGATCTATGGAGCTGCAGCGGGGTAGTCACGGCATGGTTGCGGTTGTGCACGTGGTGCATGTGTTCCTAGTGGCCAGAGACAAGGCACTGGCCTATGCGCCCATGGTATAGAGCGCCATGGCCGATGGTGAGGTTCGGCGGCAGAGAGAGACCGGAAGGGGGCTCACCGTGGGTGGCGTGGAAGAATGGATGGCGATGCCGTGTCAATTCGAGGCCGTGTAGCTTCGGAAGCTGTGCCATGCCATGCCGAACCGCGTCAGTGATGTAGACGACGGCGTCGCTCTCGGCTCCGACGATCTCCCCTCCTACAGCGGCTTCGGCGTTTCCCCCTCTTCTTTCCCTTCTCCCTCCTCTCTCTTGGTTCGGGTGCGTAGTGGATGGCCACCGAGGTGGCGGCGGGCAACGGGACGAGCGCTAGGGCTCCCGGCCGTGGCTTTTGTAGCCGGAGCTTCGACCACGGCATGGACGTGCGGCGGATGGGGATTAAGGGTGATCGGAGCGCGAGCTTGCATCTGACGGTTGCTAGTGGTTGCGTGGGCGCGGCGCAAGGGGACAAGGTCATGCCCTGGGCATGACCCCCCCTAGTCCGCCCCTGTCACGGCTATCGGCATTTGGTCGACGGGCGGTTGAGGCATTGGCGTAGAGAAGATGACACTGTGGACGGGGGTGGCTAACGTGCGGGGCCCACATGGCAGTGGCTGCGAGCGAAGGAAAGAGAGGCGCGTGGGTGAGCAGCGCGCGGCTGACGCGCGGGGCCAAGGTGGCAGCGACTGCTGGTGAGCTGAGGGCGCGCGGGCGATGCTGGGCCGCAAGCTGGGCCGCGCGCACACGCCGGGCGAATGCGGGTGTGGTGGGCTAGCTGGGCTGCTGCGCACTGGCGGGCCGAGAAGCCGAGCAGGCCTGGGCTACGAGGCCTTCTCCTTTTCCTTTTTCCATTTTTCTTTTCTTATCCATTATTTGAATTCAAATTTGGTTTAGAATTTGAATTCAAAACTGAGGTAACTTATTCGTTGGAATTTAGGGAATTTCGTTTAATAATAACTTTATGGGTTATTACTTTAATGGAATTGTTAAACATAGCATAAAGCAAATGAAAACCCAAATGACAATTTAAGTTAACATTGTATGCAACATGTTATTTGTTGGAAATTTAATAATCATAATTAACAAATGATATGCCATGCTTATGTGTTGACTTAGGTTGGGTTACTTCTAATGCAACTCTTAGGGTTGGCTCCTACAATGTCACTCATCATCACATGGGAGTTTTAAGAAAAATTTTGTAGTTGTGATTTTTGGTGTGTGGATTTCTGGGTTGTTACAACATACATAAAGCCCATAGAACATGTTGCTTATAAGATAATTTTCCAAGATGTCGATGCATTCTAGAATTGGCATGATCAACTTGGGCTCTGGGAATAGGGATAATGAAGAAAATTATTCGGCAATTCCATTGATCATGGTATGGAAAATGCAAAATTTCCGCAAAATAAAGATTTTTGTTGCACTGCTTATGCAACTGGGAAATTAATTTTAAGACTATTGTTGGCATTTCTAAGGGTTACTACTAATATGAAGTTTGAATCCTAATCCTCAGCAACCCCATAAATGCTAATGGTAGTTATTAATGTGTCACTTGGTTGAAGTTCTTAGCCACCTATTATAAACCTATATCTCCTTGCTTAACTAGGTTGTCGTCCCTAGTGATGATGCAAGAGATATGTTTGGATACTACCTAGCATTACTACTAGAATAATACTAAGTAGTTATTATTAATGCAAGTGACTAGAGAGAATATATATATATATATATATATATATATATATATATATATATATATATATATATATATATATATATATATATATATATATATATAAATCTATGAAAGTATCCACAAGCACACCGATAATTATACCATTGTAGCATTTTACCTGAGAGTATTCTAGATATCGTTATTTATATTTTTACCACTAGGAAGGTCTAGCATGGATATGTATTGTTAACATATACTATTGAAGGAGAAAATAACCATAGCCAATCCTCTACTTATAACAGGAACAAGTCATAAATAAGATAAATATAAATAATAAGTATTGATAGGGATAAATCACTCAGAGCACTCATTCCTATAGCATTAGCATGGTCTGGTAGAATATTAGAGGAATAATTTCTAAGTCATTCATAATTATAAGTCAAAGCATACATTTGATTAGTGCAATTACACATAGTAATCATTGTTAACATCATTATCATATCTACACAGAAGGGATATTACGGAGGTAGATTGAGGGCAGAGCTCGTTCTATCTTCGCAATCAGACCCTATGTGCACCTATATTTGAGGAGTGGACTACAAAGGACTCAACAGGAGTGTCACATCCATGATCTACCACATGACCTAGAATATAGGGTGTATTTGCAGGTAAACAATGTATAAGCACCACACTTACACAATGTCGACCACCCTCCCATAGATCTTTAGAGTGAGAGCTATATGGACTTATGCATATACATGATAATAAACTAACTATACTCGATATATAATCAAAGTAGACAATGAACATCATAATGAAGAATATGAACAAGATGAATATTGATATTGTCATAGCAATTGTATCTAACATATAAAAACAATGGAGAAACAATAGAGAGAGGGGTACAAGAGTTTATACTGAACCACGCTCTAGACAAGATCGGGAATCCAAGCGAAGTTCTGCTTGCCTCCCTCTAGATCTAACCTAACTAGCTATGCTATGGAGATGGAGGAGCTTTGAGGAGATTAGGGTTTCTGTCTATAGATGACTTGATGACTTCTAATCTGAATGATCTCTCCCTTAGGGGGGGGGGCTAGGGTCTGGTTATATATCCCTAGGGAAGCAACGTGAGCCCTTGGATCAAACCAACTTAAGCAACGGCCTAGATGCGTCCTCAAAGGTAGCTGACAGGTGGGCCCATGGGGGGTCGCCCTGCCTGCAACCACCTGGTGGTGTCTCAGTCTCCTCTTTGGTGTGGAGTCTTCTCGCACCTTCTGGAACTTTCTGGAGTTGGTTTTGCGGTGAAATTCTGATTTTTCTTTTGATCTTTAAGTCTTCATTGGCGGTTTTCTGATTAAACTCTGCTGAAAACACAAATTCACCAAAACTCATGGAATTTGTTAGTTTAGACTCCTAGACCTTCATTGGTGATTATATTTACACCCTTATACATGTTTATATGATGATTTATAATGTTGTTAACTACCATCAACAACTCTCCCAAGCTTACCTTTTGCTAGTCCCTTAGCAAAAACTAAGCTTAACTAAGAATATAGATTTTCAAAACATCATAGCAACTCCTCAAAAGTACTTATGTGTTCAAACAAGAATTCTCCTCCTGAGTAGAATAAACCGATCTGACTTTAAAACTTACTCGTATTACCTTCAACCATGGGGCTTGTAGCCTTCACTTGGGTCTTGAGCAATTGAAACACAAAACAATCAAGTCAAGTACTATGTCTCAAGTTCTTTGTTCAACTATTATTCCGGAGTTTTTATAGGTTTTCAAAATAAAACTCAGAGCTCTTCCTTGTATGACACTCTTAAGTGTCTCAATATATGTGGTATTTATGGATCCTTACCATGGCAATAGCAGTGTTATGCCTTTCGTTCCCTACATCTAAAGCTTATGTGGAGTTCATAGGTAGGGAGAAGACATCAAAGAGCTTACTTGCAATACATATATTGTAAAGTCAAACAATAAAGCCAAAAAGAGTTGACTCGTATAATCAAATCAAGATGTGCATGTGTGTGGTTATGTGGTGGATATATGGTGGCTAATCGTAATTCTACTATGCTCCATAAAAACATATCTCTCTTTTGAAACTTGGAAATATTTACTAGAGAACATGGGCTATTTTATTCTTCTCTCTCTCTTTTTTAGGCGGGCATCTAAGTACCCATTGTTTAATGATTTGGACACTTGTCCATTTTTCTCAACTCTTTTCTTTTTCTATATGAATAACTTTTGCATAGCCCAATGCCTCTTTTCTACAACAAAACTTTTGAGAGATAGTAACAAGTACTTAGAGCATTTATTTGGTGGATATCCTATATGGCATATTTTTGGTTTTTACTCCCAGTGTAGGAGTAAAACATTTTTGGGTGGATCTAGATGGAAAGCATGTTGTTGCGCCTATCCCCAATGTAGGAGTAATGCATATGTGAGTGGTGTGTACGTGATCTTGATTTTAAGAGCATGACAAACCTCTGTTAAGGCATCAACAAAGCTTGACTAAACTCAATGCATAACAAGCAACATATATGAGTAGAAGTTTTTCCTAATCTAAATTTCATATATGACTGTAGTAGGAATTTAAGCTTTGTCATACAGGAGCTCATCATGTAAGATTTTCATATTTTTCAAAAGATAAATCTCCAAAACTTAGTATCACGAACAAGATAAATAGCAGCTCAGACTTTCTCATATCATATTCGTCAATTACCTAGACTTAGATCAGGCATATGCTACCCACTAGTTTCAAGTTTAGAGTAAATTCTTATGTTAAAACAGTCATCTCCAAAACTCGGGAGAATTCAAGGCTAAAAACTAGGTACTTGAAAGTAATTATGACAGAGCATCTAGTCATCGTTTCCATAGTAAGAGATTATCCTCAGAGTCCTTTTATTTAACTCCTAAACTCTAGACAAATACTTTTTATTTTATTTCTCCATTTTTAAGATCATATCTTATATATACTAACTCAATTTTATTTTGTTTTTAGTTTGTTATTCATCTTTTCATGACTCTAACAAATTTATAGAGGATTCAAAAATAGTAAAATCAAAAAGGGAAAGAAATACTTAGCTAGATACATGGGGGATGCTTCTCCCCCAAGCTGGATGTTGTCATGGTCTCTTTTTCATCCTTCTAGAAGTAGGTTTCCTTGTGCAGCGGATGACGCAGCGGTTCGGGAATACGTACTTCAGATGGATGGCTTCACTATTGATCTTCCTATGAAACATTTCAACAAGAACACCAAAACTCAAGGCAAAGATTAGGATAATGTAATACCCTAGTGTTAAGCATTGCATTTGACACCTGTATTTCATGAGCACAAGCATCATCCAAGCATTCATGAACATGAGCATATGAAATTTCATATCATTCCTATACTTTGTCACATGAAATGTTGATTTATACATATGTTTATGCTTGCAATCATGTATGACCAATGTATGAAATGGTTGTGAGGTAATGAAAACACCTTAGACACATCTAGGATGGTAAATGGAACAATGTTTGTATTCATGACATAGGCCAAATTTGCTTCTAAGTGTTGGTTTCATTTGAAATGCCATTTTCATGATACTAGTTTGACTAAAGTTGAATAGTAACTTAGAGTGTTTGCATGGCTATGTGACCTAAATAAAAGTTGTAGTACTTGACTAGGGTAACAACTTTTATTTTTGGTTCAAGGTCTAATTCAGTGCATAGCATGTTAAAAAATAGCTCACAAGTATCAACAAAATGTTGTTTTGAGACTTGCAAAATTGTCTAAGTGTGGAAACCATTTTCAATTTCAAAGTACCTCACTTTCGAGCAGTGTAGTTTCTTAACCAATGAGAATTAGATGATGGTTCTTAAAGCAAAGTTGGACATCTCATGTATCTATACAACTTTCATTAAAGAAGTTTCTATAGTGGATGAATGGATTGGGAATTATAACATAGTTATGTTGCACTATCAGTCGGCGATGGTGGCGTCTGAACCCATGTCCGCGCGCGGCGTCATGGCGCCATGTGGCGGTAGCATGCCGGCATTGGCCTAGTCGTTAGGCCTGAGCATGCACTTAAGCACCACACGCCCGCCACTCCATCCGCTCGCCCACTCTCACTCCCTCTTGCTCGCTCTGCCTCTTCGCACCGCCGCGCCGAGCACCGCCGCAACCGCTCGCCGCCGCCGTAGCCTTGTTGGCTGATTCATCTTGGCCATAGCTGCTATGCCATCACCTCCACCTCCTCGAGCCACCAGCACCACCTACCAACTACAGGTAGTGTGGCATTTTGCCTCGCCGCAGCGCTGTCGTCACCAGAGCGTCGCCGCGCTCGTGGCTCCCCGTGGCCTGACCGTTCCACCGCACCTCATGCCTTCATTTTCTTTGGTACAGCACTGCAATAGAGTCTAGTAGCTGAGGCCAGAGTTAGGAATGACGCCACCACTTGACGGCACCGGAACGAGTCACCGCTCCGCCTGCGTCTGCCATGACCGCGATGGCACTCGAGCTCACCGCCACTGAGTTGGTTCGTCGTCTCCCTCCTTTCTCATGAGCCTTAGGTTGAGTAACCCTAGGCCTCGCTAGTGGCATGATGGAGACCCACCTTTTGCTGCCGTCTAGCCAGAACAGCATGAGCACTGCTGTGCTCCATGCGCCGCCGCATGGCCATGCACATGGCCAAGGTCACTGACGCCACCCCGAGCCCTTACCTACGCCGTGTAGCTCTGCTAGGTCATGAGGATGGGGTAGCCATCCTCACATGAGTGTGCCATAGCCAAAGATGGCTGCCGTACCACTGCCAACCTCTGCCATCCGCCATGGCCATCGTCGATCTTGCTCCGGCGAGCCATCGAGCCAACTAAGCCTACTAGTCGATGCGCGTGGGTGAGATGAGTGCAGTGGTGAAGACCTTACCACCGGAGACCTTGTCGTCAGCAAGTTCTTGCCGGTCACCACCGTCCTCTGTTTTGTCTCGCTGATGGGTGGGTCCTCGTTGACCGCGGGCCCTGGCTGTCAGTCTGTATGAATTTGATTTTCTAGATTTATTTCATAGATTTGAATGCATATTTCAAAAATTAATATCTCAAGCTAGGAGTGTCCAATTTTGGTGAACCAAATTTTGTTAGTTTCATATTGAAGTGTAGTATTTGACAAAAATATTAGATGCACTATTTATGGTATATTTCTAGGAGAATAAAATGTAGCTAAATAAATACTTTTTGAATGGTTTCCATCTTGGTAAATGCATAACTTGAGCTAGAAAGGTGATAAAATTGTGATTCCAATTTTGCTGGTCTTGTGTTGACACGCTCTAACTAGGAAAAATATTAAACCTATAGTAAGCATACTTTGAATATGGTCTTCATATTTAATCCTAATTAATTTTAAGTTTCTAGTGAAATTAATTGGGGTAAAAATACATAACATATAATCATGCAAATTTTGACACAATATTCTTATGCTTGGTGGAATGTAAGAAAAATATTAAAACTATTGTTTGACACTTTTCACTATGATAAACTGTTTTTACCAAAATAATCCTATGTAACTTGTCATTTTTTGAGGTAGTTATACTTATCCAAATAGCATTAAATTTGTACAGTAGACTATAAAGGGAATTTGTAGGCTACCGTAATTTTCTTAGAATTTATTAAGCACTAGGAATATTTATCCTTTAAATCATCTTATTAGCTAAGCAAAATCAATGGATATAAATAATTTAGTTATATTTAACCATGATGTTTTCTATGGTTCTTGTGATGCATATGATATGTTGATGTTATTAGTTCGGATTAAAAGTAATTGGTTATATCCGACTAGTTAATTATTGTTTATAATTCAACTAGATGGTTGCATGTATAGTTTTGGTTGTGATGATAATTTCATAATGATAGTAGTCTTTTTCTGTGAAACTTATTAATAATAGAGTTGTAGATAACTTACTTATATACCTTGCGTTAAATTTTCATAGTCATAGGCCTTATGGTTTAAGAATTTTAGCTATTAGAATTCTGCTGTCCGAAATGCTTGCTTATTTGCAGCATAGAGGAGATATTGTACATTGTACATATTATGGCCGCATAGAGGAGATATGGGAACTAAACTATGCACCTACTTTTAAGGTACCTTTGTTCAAGTGCCAATGGGTAAAGGCGGCTGGAGGCGGGGTAGCAGTCGACAACCAATATGGAATGACAACCATGGACCTCAACAATATTGGGTATAAAGATGAACCGTTCGTCCTTGCCAAGGATGTGAATCAGGTGTTCTATGTCAAGGACATGACTACAAAACCGAAGAGAGGGAAAAACAACAACGACCCAATCAATGAGCCAAAGCGCCACATAGTTCTTTCAGGGAGAAGAAACATCGTCAGAATTGAAGATAAGTCAGACATATCAGAAGATTATAAAAAGGATGACCGAATTCCACCCTTCACAGTGACTAAAGACCCAAGCATCCAGTTAAATGATGAGGACACTCCATGGTTACGGCGCGATCATAACCAAGGGATATATGTTAAGAAAAAGTTCACTACTGTGCCTGCTTGATATATATAGTGATGTATTAGACCTATTATGTAATAATTGTGACTTCATATTTTATTGTCGTGTTTTCATATTTTCTACGGTTCAAATGAATTTTCTGCTAGACGGTGGATTTCCCGTGGAGAATGTGTGATGAAAAACCAAATGATGAACGCTAATAAGATGTGAAAACTAATTTTCTGTCGAAAAACAATAGTTTTAATGATTTTAATTAAGTAGTATATTTTTGCATGGTGTAAATTGTAATTATTATTTACACTATGTCAAATATTTATACAGTAAAACAAAAGAGTTTAGTTTACAATTTTTTGTTGCGTATAATAATGCAAAACCAAGTCAAAGAATTTATTTTATAATTTTTTTGGATAATATTTTATTTATTAGGCAATTAATAACTCTCTGCATATTTATATAAAAGAAATATATAAAAAAGTAAAAAACTTACTTTACTCCCGGGTGGATCAACGACCCGGGACTAAAGGTTGTGCTTTAGTCCCGGGTGTATACACTAGCTGGGACAGATCCCCCTTTACTCTCGGGTGGATCAACCACCCGGGACTAAAGGTAGAGCTACAGTTTTCATAGCCCGCCCAAATGCCCTTTACTCCCGGGTTGTGGGTACACCCGGGACTAAAGCTCAGACCTTTAGTCCCGGTTGTAATAATAGCCCGTGACTAAAGATTCTTTAGTCCCGGTTGGTAGCTCCAATCGGGACTAAAGGTATCCCTTTATAACCCACACCCTAGTTCTCTTCCTCCCTATCTCCACCACGCCGTCGCCTCATCTTCTCCACCAGATCGATCCAGCAGTGCCGCCGCTCCCAGGCGACCACCCTACCCTCGCCTCATCAGCGCGCCTCTTCTCCAGCCGGCCAGTGCGCTTCTTATTTGGCCAGCCAGTGCGCCTCGCTCGTCCTCGCTGGAGCACGCGTCATCCTTGTCCCCAACCCCAACCTCGCTCGTGCTCACCGAGCGCGCCGAGCCTTCACCGCGCTGCCTCACCGGAGCTCGCCTGAGCCTACCCCACGCGTGCTGCCTCATCGGAGGGCGGCCGAGTCTTCCCCGCGCTGCCACACCGGAGCTCGCCGAGCCTTCTCCGAGCGCGCTGCCTCACCGGCCAAGCCTTGTAATTAGTTTCGATCTCTTATATGTGCCTGTCTGTTGCGTGTTTGAGCCTTCTCCGAGCGCGCTGCCGATCGACTCGTGTTGCCTATCTTGTATGCACCGCCGAGCCTCATCGACCGAGCATTGTATGTTTGAGCTGTCGATCGACTCACGCGAGCCTCCACGCGACGTGCGGGACGGCGGAGAACTCGTGCTGCCGATCGACTCCACACGGCAGCTGTGCCCAGTGGTGCGGCTTGTTTCCATCAGTAGCGCCAAGCAGGCGTCAGTCGTCGTCGTTCAGCTCTGCCGGTCTTGGTTTTGCGGTTGCGTTGCTGTCTTTGCACTTTGTTTCGTTGCTGCGGTCCAGCGTGCAATGCAACGCAATGACAATTGACAATGCGTTGCTAGGTCAAAATATGGTCGTTTCGACTCCACGACTAAACATTTTATTTTAACTTTTTATGAAAAGAAAAACTTAGAAAATAGTTAGAAAATTATAGAAAATCCGCACTAGTTGAACTTGTGGACCGTGATCAGCTCCGTGAGCATGTTCTCTGTTGAGCGGTAATGGACGTTAAGGAGGAGCTTTGATTCTACGAGGGAGAGCGGCAACGGTCGTGGAAGACTGTATTCTCTTCCTCGTAGAATCGGAGTTGTTCCTTTGCCACGTACGGTGCCGTCCGGTGGAGATATGCTCGCCGAGATGATCACGTAAGCAAGGTCAACTAGTACGGATGGTTATTTATTGAAACATGCTTTTCAGCTATAATTTGATGGATATTTGATAACTTTAGACCTACAAATGTCACAAATGTTACTATCCTCGGCAACCTAAACGCCCGCGAGCTCGCTGATATCGAGCAGGTCACTTAGAATTATTTTTTCCATGAAATGAAATACTTAGAAATCATGCCTTTTATTTTTTAGAATTATTTTTTTCAAGAAATGAAAAACTTAGAAAATAGTTAGAAATTTGTAGAAAATCCGTATTAGTTGAAGTTGCGGACCGTGTTCATTTCGGTGAGCATGTTCTCTGCCAAGCGGTAACGGATGTCAAGGAGGAGCTTTGATTCTACGAGGGATAGCGGCAATGGTCGTGGAAGACCGTGTTCCCTTCCTCGTAGAATCGGAGCTCTTCCTTGGCCAAGTACGGTGCCGTCCGGTGGAGAAATGCTCGCCGAGAAGATCACGTCAGCAAGGTCAACTAGTACGGATGGTTATTTATTGAAACATATTTTTGAGCTATAATTTGATGGATATTTGATAACTTTTGATCTACAAATGTCAAAAATGTTACTATCCTCGGCAACCTAAATGCCCGCGAGCTCGCCGATATCGAGCAGGTCACTTAGAATTATTTTTTCCATGAAATGAAATACTTAGAAATCATGCCTTTTATTTTTTAGAATTAATTTTTCCATGAAATGAAAAACTTAGAAAATAGTTAGAAAATTGTAGAAAATCCGTATTAGTTGAATTTGCGTACCGTGTTCATCTCGGCGAGCATGTTCTCTGCCGAGCAGTAACGGATGTCGAGGAGCTTTGATTCTACGAGGGATAGCGGCAACGGTCGTGGAAGACCGTGTTCCCTTCCTCGCAGAATCAAAGCTCTTCCTTGGCCAAGTACGGTGCCGTCCGGTGGAGAAATGCTTGCCGAGATGATCACGTAAGTAAGGTCAACTAGTACGGATGGTTATTTATTGAAACATGTTTTTGAGCTATAATTTGATGGATATTTGATAACTTTTGACCTACAAATGTCATCTGCAAATGTTACTATCCTCGACAACCTAAACGCCCGCGAGCTCGCCTATATCGAGCAGGTCACTTAGAATTATTTTTTCATGAAATGAAATACTTAGAAATCATGCCTTTTATTTTTTAGAATTAATTTTTCCATGAAATGAAAAACTTAGAAAATAGTTAGAAAATTGTAGAAAATTCGTACTAGTTGAATTTGCAGACCGTGTTCATCTCGGCGAGCATGTTCTTTGCCGAGCGGTAATGGACGTCAAGGAGGAGCTTTAATTCTATGAGGGAGAGCGACAATGGTCGTGGAAGACCGTGTTCCCTTCCTCATAGAATCGGAGCTCTTCCTTGGCCAAGTACGGTGCCATCCGGTGGAGAAATGCTCGCCGAGATGATCACGTAAGCAAGGTCAACTAGTACGGGTGGTTATTTATTGAGACATGTTTTATTTTTTATAGATATATCTAGTGGAGTAAAAGCTAGATGGCTGCCCCGAGAGACAACATGGATGAAGAAATGATGAATATTATCAACACCGGCACTCAATTTGCCGATGGTGACCAGCAGGATGTAGATGACAGGAGTCAATACCTGGCTCTTGAAGAAAACCAAGAAAATATTGTGCAAGAAAATACTAGCGAGGTATATATATTTATATATATATATTTGAATATTGTATGTATATATTTGAATATCTATCATCTATTATGTGTACACATGATATTTATTTAATCTTTTTTATGCGTAGCCCTCTGGATCGACGACCACAACGGCGAAAAGCAAAAATATTCGAGGCCCGAAAAAGCCATTGGAGGGGCGCTACATAATATCGGAATTCAATATCGAGACAGGCGAACCACTTGGTCCACATGCATGGAAATTCATGCAACACTGTGGGTACCTTGTAAGGGACAGAGTTCCGATCAGTGCCCGTGAATGGAAGCAAAAGATCAACGAGCCTCATGTTAGTTTTGCCTCTGATCTTGATAAGAATTTAATTTGGGATGATATCCTTCAACATTTCACGTTGCAAGCGGATGATTATGATGATATCAACGATCATGAATTGAAGGAGCTAGTTCGAAAGTGGGCTATGAAGAAGATGACCACACAATTCTTGACTTGGAAGAAATCCCTATACACGAAATACGTCAAGAAGAACCTGACGCCCAATTTCAATACTAGTGGCCCGCTCATGAAGTTGAGGCCCTACTGGAATGATTTTGTACAGTACAAGACATCGGAAGAGGGTGAGGAACGGGTCAAAAGGAACAAAGAGAATGCCCGATAGAAGGTATACCACCATGGCATGGGATCTGGTGGCTACGTGACTGCCATTCCCAAGTGGGAAAAAATGGAAGCAGACATTCTTGCCAAGGGTATCACACCAGAATCACTCAATTGGCCCAAACGCGCGAAGAATTGGTTTTTCGCTCATGGGGGAAGACTAGACCTAGAGACAGGGAAGCTGGTTCATGGCCCAAAACTCGAAAGAGCAACACAAAGATTATCTTATGCTCTACAAGCTAAAGCTATTGGTGCGTTCAGGCCCAATAGAGAGAAGGATGAACTGACGTATGCCATCAGGACTGCTGAACACAGTGGCCGAACAAGAGGTTTAGGACGGAACATTCCTTGGGAGCATGGTTTCCCTAACGACAAAGATACCTATAGAAGCCGGCAGAGAAGGAAGGATGAGGAAGCCGGCAGAGAAGGAAGGATAAGGAAGCAGCGCGGATCAGCAGGTTAAAGGAATATGTTCGTGAGTCACAGGAGGCATTGCTTCAAGCACAAGAGCGCGAAAAAAACATGCAAGCTAGAATGCAAGACGAAATCATAAAGCAAGTGCAAATAGCAATGAGTGCCCAAAGGCAGGCATCAGATGCAGGAATCAACATTAATATTAGCCCCCCCTAATCAGTTGAAAAGTAACTGCGCTTCCACGGAGTTGCCAAATCAAGATGATGCAATGCTACGTTTCCCTGTGGATGACATCACTACACCATTTACATCATGTGAGATACATATTCCAAAAGAGAATGCCACAATCATGGTGGCTCTCGGTGTTTTTTCTCCTCCAGATCCTACCAAGACACCAAGAATCTATGGGGCAATAATACCACCTGGATATGTTAGCGTCTCCGTGGATAGAGTTAACAAAGGTTTTAGTGATCTAGCTCTTGACATTCCAGGAGGTGATGGGGAGAAGACTCTAGGAGAAGCAGAGAAGACATTCATACTATGGCGCAAGCGCTACATCATTATTCCCGGGGTCTCTAGTCCACCGCCGCTTCCTCAATTGCCAGACAATAGGTGCGGACATAAGTGAACAAAAAAATTTTCACTAATTTTCTATTGACATGCATGATTAAAAATAATAATTTCTTATACCTAATTATTCTTTTTTGTACTCACACTGTAGGGTCTCCGCCAACCTAAGTCCAATTATCCAATCTCCAGATCATCATAGTGCTCTGGGAAATCAGGTGGCACCGCCGCCATCTCCAAGGAGGTCTCCAACGCCTCCAAGGTGGTCTCCAACGGCTTCCCCGCCTCCCTTGATGACTAAGAAGAAGCCAGCTCCTAAGAGGTCCGCCCCGCAAATGAAGCCGTCGGCCCACTAGCTGGCAAAGAAGAAAGTCACATCTAATCCAATTATTCCCCAAAAACTGTCTTACGAGAAAAGTGAAAAGGAATTAAATGTTGCAGTACAAAAAGACGTGGACAATTTCTTCGAAAAAGAGAAAAAGCAACGAAAAGCGAGGGAGAACCTGGAGAAACCATACTTCTATCTACCTCCAGATCTTCAAAGAAAGAAGGTGGACCAGAAAAAGCGGGAATCTCAAAAGACCCTGCCAAAATTGGACTACGACCGCTCTCTCACCAAGTCATTTGAGGCGGCGCAGAAAAAGACTAGACCAAGGAAAGGTGTTGCACAACTCGGACAACAATCGCAATAATCAGTCCCCCCCTCTTGTCGTTCGTAATGAATATGGTTCGAACTTAGACTTAGATGTCGATTTTGAGGAGCTGGCTCGGTTTTACGAGGAAACTGGTTTGGACCTTGCCCAAGTGCTCGCTGAAGGACCATCCGCTCCGAAAGTGGATCCTTGGAAGAAATTTGAACATGGAAAGAGTCTATGCAACCTTGAGGCCTTAGGTGATCTGGGTACGCAAATATACCTGCTAAACAAGTGGTACATGGCGGCGTGTGAATGGGGAGAGGCCTTTGTTCTTGTCAGAGTTAGAAACCAACATTACTTTCGTGGCGATGACGTTATATATGTCGAGTTTGTAGAATTACACCAACTATGCCACCTGGACTCTCTCGACAAAAGTCTCATTAGCTGCTATTGTCTGTAAGTGTGATTATTTTCTACTATTAAAGTGTATATATATAAAGCTACATGTATATATATAAATTATATATCCTCACACTATATTTTTATATATGCAGATATGAGATAATGATGTTGGTTTCAATGATCCAAATGTCGTATTCAAACACCCTAACCCCTCGCCTCACTGGAAAGCTGAACTCGAGAAAAATCTCATGAGGTTCTTAGTGAACCAACAAAACAAGAACATACTCTTCCCCTACAACTTCAAGTGAGTGTTAAATAATTAATATCGATCATATGGACATTTGTTCAATTATTTGCTTACTAGCTAAGCTATCTCCCATATATATATATATGTTGACTCTAGTTAATGTCGATCATATTTGTGTATAAAAACATATGCAGCAATCACTGGATATTGATGGTCATCGATATGGCCAATAGTCGCTTGAGCATTTAGACTCGTTAAGAAAAGAGCAAACAAAGTACCAAGACATGATAGATATTATACAAGGGTAATTTGATCTCTCTAGCAACTATATATACCCCGATCTCTTAACTGCAACAATTATTAAAGGCCAAATTAATTTTTTATTTTATTGGGCGCAGTGTTTGGAAAAGTTTCATTGAGGAACACCACATAAAACATTGCAAAGTGCCACTAGATATAATCGCACACAAAGTAAGTACTAGCTACATTTATATATATATAATTCAATTAACACCATGCATGCTTTCAATTCACGGGATCTTTTTTCTCGTAAAAGTGGGTTCTGAGGCAAGAACAGGGGAACAACTACTGCGGATACTATGTTTGCGAGTTCATCATGGCGTATGCAAAAAGAACTCCTGAAGAGATCCTCAAAGTACGTTATATAAATATATTCATATATTCATATATTCACAATTTCTTTTGTTGCTCATATATATAAGTAATCACGTGACCAACACACACATATATATATATATATATTAATACTTTTCCTTTAACTTCTATTGAAGACTCTATGGTTGAAGAAAAAAGTCATACGATGTGATCAACTGAAAGCAATTCAAGAGACCATAGCAGGATTTCTTAATGACCAGGTCCTCAACCGCGCCGGAGAGTTCTACAATGACGTCAATGAAACATGGAAGCCAAACCAGATGGAGTAAATTTGTTATCCCAAGGATATGATAGAATATACAATGCAAGCTTTATTTGTAATATATATATATATATATATATATATATATATATATATATATTATGTACATAAAATAACATACAATATATGTATATGCATGTAATATATACGTTAGTTTCATACTTTAGTTTGTACAAAATGTTCGAACATTATAAACGTGTAGAATACGTATATTACTAGCAGCGTAGAATGCGTATTCGAAAACCTATTCGAAAACCAAAACGAATCATCAATTGAAAATAGAAACAAAAAGAAAAAAAAGGAAACCTTTAGTCCCAGTTGGCAACCGGAACTAAAGCGCCGCCCCACGTGGCCAGGCCAGTAGGCCTCTTTAGTCCCAGTTGGTCTTACCAATCGGGACTAAAGGTGCACCTTTAGTCCCAGGTGAGAAGCCGGGACTAAAGGATGGGCCCTTTAGTCCCGGATTCGTGCTCCCGGTTGGGAAACCGGGACTGAAGGGGTTTCCCAACCGGGAGTAAAGCCCGTTTCTGTACCGGTGAGGGTTGGGGGGGCTTTCGCTGGCGTCATCGTGAGTCGCGAGGCCGAGCTTCTTCTGTTCCTTAAATTTTTATGGACGTCTCTCTACCGGAACGCGTCGGCAACCCAATTTCCTATTGGGCTTATACGGGCCTTCCTGCTTGTAGTTGGATGAAAATCTTTGCTAATGTCAATGGTCGGTCAATCGCCGACTGCTTGAAGGAGATGTCTTCCGTGGTGCCGCCCGCGCGCTAAGGCCAATCTCGATGGAGTATTTAATTTTTGATGTTACTAAAATGTCATATCATCTATAGTGCTTTAAAATGGTGAATGAAACATCTGCAGCCAATGATTGTTTCATTTATTCATCCTGTTCGCTGGTTAGTTTCTGGACTGATAAGTACAGCTGGTGCTGGTTCGTTGTGAGAGGAAAACATTATATCATGGCTGATAAGCTTTGGCTGAAACCAATAAGCGAACAGATTGTTTTATAGGCTAGTCATAACATTTAATACGCGACGCTCATGATTAGCTTGTTGTTGGATGAAATAAAACTTTATGACCCAATGCTAGTTTCATACACCCAATGCTAGTTTCATACGGTTTCCAATTCTTGGAAATGGCGTACTCTTATTTCATCGGGATGAAATCAATCTCCCATATTTTATCATTAATTTTATGCCATGTCATAAAAATGCTAACAAGCATAGTATTTAATAAGAATGAAACTCTCCATTGGTAGTGGCCTAATTAAGCCACCGCCGCCCAGCCCCTGGCCCACCTACGGAAATCCGTGTAAACTGCGAATCTGGAAAAAAAAAACTCGTAGTTTTCAAACTAGACGTCGAAATGAAATTTCTATTGTTTTGCTATGATTTTCGTGCGAGATCTTCGAAACAAGATCATACTTGGATATGTTTGGATAATTTTTATAAGTAGAACATTTTTTCCTGAGGTCGAAACAATTTATTATGAAGCTAGAACAATTGTTCCAGTTCTTAAAAAGTATTCCAAAAATAATAATCCAAAAATTGTCAAGTATGGTCTTATTTCGAAGCTCACTGTAAGAATAATAAAGGGTGCAATCGGAATTTCATGTAGACACCTGGTTTAAGAACTATGAATTTTTTCACTTCTACTAATCACAGTGGGCATACAACATTGCAATTCCCCAAGGATATCCCTTGCTTCCTCTCAGCCCCCATCTCCTTTGCATCATCTTCCGGACCACAGATAGTACCAAGGATCCATCCACTACCGGAAACACCTAAGTTGCCGAGTGTCCCCACCTTTGCCGTGGGCAAGATTTCGGGCACTCGGCAAACATGGTGTTTGCCGAGTGTCCCAAAGACGACACTCGGCAAAAACAAAACTCACGGCATAACAGTTTACGACGAGTGCTGACACTCGGCAAACAACAGACACACGGCAACTTCATGTCCGGGGAAACACCGTCGACCTCCGTTATCATTTTGCCGAGTGTCACCCGATAACACACGGCAAACCAACCTATATGCCGAGTGTCAAAATACAACACTCGGCAAATCCTGCTATATGCCGAGTGTCAGCATATCACACTCGGCAAACATTTTTTTTTGATTTTGCCCCCCAAACTTTTTGTACTGTTGTCTTACAATACCTGTTGCTCGTGTGTGAAGTTTTGTACATTTCTAAGTTATTTTACTATATTTCGTCAATTTATGTTAGTCAAATGAATTTTCGGTATTTTTTTTGTTTTGAACTGCAAGTGCTTCGAATATCCAAAAAAAGTGAATAAAAAATGATATTCTTGTCACTGAGTCTATTTTGAGACCGTATCCAGGGCCAGACCAGAAATTTCGAACATTGTGTTCGCGAAACATGAGCAGTAACGCGTGGCGGAAAAGTCTGAAAATTCTATAAAAAGGAAACGAAGTCTGAAAATCACGAAATTCGTCAAGTTGTCATGATATCATACGTGGAGGCTATGGTAAAAAATTGAGAGTGTTTCGGCAAAGTTGACACGTACGCTGCTTACAAATCGGATCATCTCCGGAGAAGTTTTCTGAGATTTGAGAAAGATCCGGTAAGATGAGGAGACAATTTGAATGTCGATTTGGAGTTTCACTTCAAAAATTTTTGTATATACAATAGAGAACAAATATCGCTTCTTGTGAATTTTTGGCAATTTTTCAGAGCCATTTCTAAATTTTAATTCTTTCGTCGCAATTATTGAATTTTAGATGCGTGATATACAAACACATGAAATAATAGTCCAATTTTTGTACAAGCTTGAAATATACATTTGTGAGTGCACCTAACAAAGTGTAATGCAAGTTCATTTCATGAAGTTAGTGAAACATGAAATAGAGGAAAGTAATTAAGTAGAGGAAAGAAAAGGGCAGCATGAAATATAGAAATATGTTTGCCGAGTGCTGCATAGGTGGCACTCGGCAAAAATGTAATAAACTTTTTTTTTAAATTCCTTGTTAAGGGAGAACAGGGATTTTTTAAAATAGGGAAAACAGGAGGGCACTTTTTAAAAAAAATGTTTGCCGAGTGCCTAATCGTCACGGCACTCGGCAACTAGGCGTTTAGGTTTTTTTAAGTAGTTTACCGAGTGCGCCATCGGCCGACACTCGGCAAACTAATGGGATTTTTTTTTTAAAAAACATTGCCGAGTGTCGTATCGGGCCGACACTTGGCAAACAGGCCGCTAAAAAGCTAGGCCGCTGGCCGGCTCTGGCCATTTCTCCATTCTATCCCCGCGCACGCGCCGCCGTCGACCTCCCTCCCCTCGCGCCACCGTCAATCTCCCCCCCACGCGCCCTCCTCCCTCCCCACTCCATCGTGCTCCCCACGCCCGCCGCCGTTGAGCTCCCTCCCCATGCGCCGCCGACCGCACACCCTCCACCGCAACCCGGTGTCATGTTTCGATGACAGAATATATTCTTGTTGGCCAATCTTCGTTATCCCCCTCAATCTCCCCCCCGGTGTCGTGTTTCGACGACAGAATATATTCTTGTCATTGATAATTCCTGGACACTTGGGGAGTAAGATGGGTGTGTTCATGGAGCCTTTGATTGATGAGCTGCTCCGTGCTTGGGAGGAAGGGGTGTTGACATATGACCGAGCTATGAAGAGGAACTTCAGAATGCATGTCTGGTACCACTACTCCCTGCACAACTTCTTGGCGTATGGGATATTCTGCGCCTGGTGTGTTCATGGGAGGTTCCCATGCCCATTATGCAAGACAGCTGTGGAGTTCATTTGGTTGAAGAAGGGTGGCAAGTATTCTTCGTTCGACAAGCATCGATAGTTCCTCCCTGTTGAGCATGCATTTAGATGAGACATCAAGAACTTTACGAAAGGTGTGGTAGTGACAGACCCCGCACCGCAGATCATGACTGGTGCCGAGGTTCGTGCTCAGATAGATGCTCTCGTCGTCAACCCACAAGGCGATGGTTTTGTGGGATATGGTCGTCAACATATGTGGACTCATAAGTCGAGCTTAGAGAGGCTCCCCTATTATGATGACCTCCTTCTTCCACATAATATTGATGTGATGCACACTGAAAAGAATGTAGCCGAGGCACTTTGGGGAACACTCATGGACACTGAAAAGTCAAAGGACAACATTAAGGCTAGAGTGGACCTAGCAACGTTATGCGATAGACCAAAGCAAGAAATGAAGCCTCCTAGAGGCGGCAAGACATGGAGCAAGCCTAAGGCCGATTTCGTCTTGACCAGGCCCCAAAGAAGGCAAGTACTTGAATGGATGCAAACGTTGATGTTCCCTGATGGCTATGCAGCGAATCTGAGGAGGGGAGTGAACTTATCTACTCTGCGAGTCAAATGGATGAAGAGCCATGACTTCCACATATGGATTGAGCGGCTTCTTTCGGCGATGGTTCGTGGCTATGTCCCTGAGCATGTCTGGCTAGTGCTAGCAGAGTTGAGCTATTTCTTCCGCCAGCTTTGTGCCAAGGAGTTGTCTCGAAAAGTGGTTGAGGACTTGGAAAGAATGGCGCCGGTGCTTCTCTGTAAGTTGGAGAAGATATTTCCACCCGGCTTCTTTGTTCCGATGTAGCATTTGATCTTGCACCTCCCGTATGAGGCACGAATGGGGGGGCCCGTGTAGGGCCGTTGGTGCTATCCAATCGAGAGATGTCTAAAGGTTGTTCGAAGTAAATGTAAGAATAAAGGCAAAATTGAGGCTTCCGTTGTAGAGGCATACATTCTGGAGGTGTCAAACTTCACAACAAGTTACTATAGTGACAACCTTCCCAGCGTTCATAATCCACCCCCTCGCTACAATGCTGACGAAAATGAATCGAACCTCAGCCTTTTCCGAGGGCAGCTCAGAAGTGCAAGTGATTGGAAACCCAAGACATTGAGACATGAAGAGTGGCGCACTATCATGCACTATGTGTTGACCAACCTTCCCGAAGTGGAGCCGTACATGCACTAAGTTCACAACGAACTTGTTAAATATGCTGTCACTATTTGGTATCCAACTCTCTTGTTTCTCATTGTTATAGGGAATTTCTTGATCACTACTGGCATCTATCAAGGGAACCTACCCCGCAGGAATGTGATACCCTTCTTAAACAGGGTGCGGGAAATGGAATGCCCGATTTCATTTCTTGGTTCGCATAGAAGGTATTGTCCAACTTTGCTCGTACTTAGTTTGACATTACAAGTTGCTCATACTTAGTTTAACGATATATCCTGCTTGAGCTTGCAGGGCCAAACCGATGAGTCTATGGATCCCGAGTTAGCACAAGTGTCCAGTGGCTTTCTGCATAGGGTCAGGTCATTTGCCGCTTATAACGTGAATGGATATCGCTTTCACACTACAGCACATGAGGAAAGTCGGCCCAATCGAAGAACCACAAATACCGGAGTTCTTACGCCCGGCACTGATGGGACCGATTATTATGGGAGAATCAAAGAAATCTACGAAGTCAAATTTCGTGGTTCCAAACCCCTTAAGCCTGTCATATTCAAATGTCATTGGTTTGATCCTGCAGTAACGAGATGGACCCCTAATCTTGGGCTGGTCGAAATTCATCAGGATTCCATCTATCCAGGGGAAGATGTCTATGTTGTTGCTCAACAGGCGACGCAAGTTTATTATCTGCCATACGCATGCCCAAACGACGACCGTCTTAAGGGTTGGCATATTGTGCAGAAGACATCGCCACATGGTAGACTACCTCTCCCAAATGATCAAGATTACAACTTAGACCCAAACACATATGACGGGGAGTTATATCAAGAGGAGGGGCTAGAAGGGAGTTTTGAGATAGACTTAACCGGTGCGATCGAAATGGAAGTAGATAATGAAAGGGTTGATGAAGAGGACGATGGAGATGAGGTGGAAAATGTGCAAGACTTAGAATTACTTGAGCGAGTGCGTATAGGCAATGCCGATGATGACAACATTGGTCCTTCGGATAGTGTTGATTATTTCGACATGTGTGATAGTGATGATGAGAGTTATGATCCGGCTGATCCCGATCATGATGCCTATTTCTAATACAAGTAATACTATCATTTTCTAATTATGTTTCATTTATTTTGCATTTCTTTTTCAGGTTGTCCTATTTATATGTGCTTATTGGCTTATTCTTTTTAATTGCAGGTGATTGACAAAAGATGGTGGGCGGTATGAGGTCCGTCGGGTCGTTTTACCGAAGCTCGGCGTCCGCTCCAGCTGAGGAGCCGCCGTGGAGGCGCAGGGGTCGGCCGAGAGGCCAGGGTCGGCAGGCGCGTGCAGCGACTCGGCCGTCGTCGCCTGTACCTCCCTCGCCTCAGGAGGAGGCGGAGGAGGAGCAGCACGAGCACGAGGAGCAGGCCCAGCAGGAGGAGGGCGAGCACGAGGATGGGGAGGTCGAGCACGAGGAGCACGAGACAGAAGAGGTGCCCTCGGCGGGGGGTTCCTCTTCCTCTGCTTCGAAGATCTGGTTGCGAGGCCCTTCACGCCTCCCGGAATAGCCTATACCCTTCATGAAACGGCCGGTGATTCGCCCCAATGGGCCAAGGTAAGTATCTTAAGATGTTATCGCTACTTCTTTTGACATGTTTAACATGGCAAAATACAAACTAATATTTTTTCGTTAATCACTTGGACAGGGGATGGAAGGTTGTGGCTGCAGGTGATCACAAATGCCTTCCCGGTGGAATCCTGGGTCTTCTGTGTAGGGAACACTTCCCTGGCCTGGTGGACTGGGCAGGAGGGGTGGAGCCGGCCTACACGTTCGAGCACTACGCGTCTGCCCCCGATGCATGAGATCGGGAAGGCAGGAAATTCGACAACAAGGCACAGTGGGTTGTGAAAGAGCTGTGGGTAAGCCTTCCCCGAACTATCTTGCTCAATACATCGCATTCCTATCACATCCTTGAAATAATGACTACATACATAATGTTTATATGCAGGATTTCTACAGATGTGATGAGGGATACGAGGAGAGGGCCGAGAGGCACGCTCACAAAGCCTGCTACAAGCTCGTGAAGGACATGCACTACGAGGCGCGTATCCTGGCTATACAGCAATACAAAGCTGTCTTCGAGGAAGTGAAGATCGACAAAGACCTCGCAAGAACCTTGACACTGACCAAAGAGCAATACATGCTGGTAAATATTGTTTCTTCCTGAGATTAAGTACACTTACTGTGTTCTTATATGACAAATGCTTGTTGACGTGTAGGTGCCTCCAAATTGGGTGGCCGGTAAAGGCGAGTGCTGGAGGAGGATGGTGGACAAGTGATGCTCCCCGGAGTGGTCGGAGACACACGCCGTTTGCCGGGAGCGGCGTTTGATGATGACAGGTGCACCACACCATCAGGGGAACCTTACCCTTGCCGAGTACGTGGAGAGATGGGTACGTGACTTCATTTATGTATTCCAACGCTTGCTTCTGCACAGTTTCTAATGATCTTACTGTTTGTTTCACAGTCGGCGTCACATGGTGGTGCACCTTGCTCCCAGGTGAAGGCATGGGCTATGGACCACAAGGGCAAGGCAACGTCCGCCGTCGACTTCAACCCGGAGGACCCCCCCTCGGCGTACAGCAATCCCTCCATCCACAGCTGTCTCACCGAGTACACAATGGCGGCCAAGGCGGTCCATGGGCCGGAGTACGATCCGAGCACCCAGGATTTCGAAGGAGACCTTGTCATGAGGGTGGGAGGAGGCAAGAAGCATGGCAGGTACTGGCTTGGCGACAGCGTCGTTGACACGGCCACTACTCCCACTCTCTCCCAGATCCGAGCAAGCGACACGGGCCAGAGGCCGCCCATACGCCCACGGCCGACCAGTACACAGCACGCCATGCAGACTTTGCAGGTTATTACTCTTTTATTCGTCGTTCATTGTTTCTTACATACCTTTGATTTCCATTGTAACATTGGGGTGAAATTTTGTAGGCCAAGCTAGAAGAAGAGAGGAGGCAGAGAATAGCGTTGGAGGCGAAGATTGACGCTGATCAGCAGAGGCAGGAGCAGATGTTTCAGTGGATACAAAATCTCTGCGCGAAGATGGGTGAACCTCTGCCACAAGCGCTATTCCTTCCTCCTCATCCTCCTGAAGACACTCCTGTGAGTACATCTATCCCCATGTCCACTCACTCACACACACACACCCATCCCTATCCAACTCCATTTCACCCCCCCGCCCCCCCCCCCCCCCCCCCCCCCCCCCCCCCCCGGCAGATAAGGATGGGTTCTTAACGTAATGCGCTAGATTAACACGGGCTTTTACTAGTAGCTTTTCTGCTTGGTTTGTGCGTTCCAGTCGAAAGCACATGATGACATGAAAGGCTCGTAGTTTAGCAGCGATCCGACGTGCCGACCGGGCGTGGTGGGCTTAGGGTCCCCCGGCTTACATTGCACACACTTGCGGCGGCAGCAGCTAGCAGCAACATGGAGTCGGGACCGGCAGGCAGCTCCAGCAGGTCTGGGCCTCTGGGAGCTTTTCGGTGCCTCGATCGGTACTCTACTGGGAACCATATCTGGTTGTCGTTGGGTTTTGGGTCACTGTATGCTCCTGTGATGATCTCCGGTGCTATAGGAGCTTGCTTGCAGTTGCAGCTGCAGGTGTGAACAGGTTGCATCTCCTGTCCTGACATCGCCAACTGCCAATCTTGCATTGCCACCCCGCTTATCTTATCGGATCATATTTGGTTTGCTTTCTCAGAGCAGACCAAAAGATTTGGAGCTAGCTAGGAGCAGAGAGGGGAAAGGGTTGCGGTAGTTCATGGGGTGTTTCTGTTTGCATTGGAAGATTGTGCCTGCGTTGGTATGGTTAGGTGTCAGACTCATGGAGCATGGTTGACAGTAGATAAATAGATAACCCATAGTTAAGCAGGATTTCAGAAGACCACATGTTGGATCTGAGGATTAGTTATTTAGTTTAGTTTAGTTGTACAAGTCACTGTTGTTTACACTGCCCTGGCTTTGGCTTGCCGGTAGGAGCGCGAGCACTGTAGCAGGAAAACTGCAACCCAGAAATGGTTTACTCTGTCTTCCTCATACGTTGGACTACACAAAACGTACGAGACAGCGTTACATAACGGGTGGAACTTGTCTGCCAAGGCAGGTAACAAAATCGCACCTACACACACACCAGCACACACACACACACACCAGCACACCAGCACACACACACACTCACACACTCACACACACAGTTGTATTTGTTGTATTGCCTTTTGAATTGCAATGCTACTAGCTATATATGTCTCAACAATTCCTTTTGCAGCTATCAAGTAATCTTATCTATTCTTTGTGCAGGGTCAATCGGCGGCATCAAACGATGTACCTCATGACCCACCGCAGCAGTCGCCGTGGTCTAATTGGTGATTTGCTTCTTTTCATGTGTTGAACTTATTCCTTGTGTTGCACTTATGCTTGTAATGCACTTGTGGTGGATACTTTAAACTCGAACCTTATGTTGGTATTGTGGTATGACATTTGTGTACCATTGTGGATTATTGTGATGTATGTGATATGTGGTGTGTGGAGATGATATATATGTGATATATGTACTGTGTAATATATCTGTGCTGTGAAACATATCTGTGCTATGATATATATATGTGCTGTGAAATGTAATGCAAAAACAAAAAAAAAAATCAGATTTCTGAGGCTTTGCCGAGTGTTATGACCAAGACACTCGGCAAAGCAAACATAATTTGCCGAGTGTTATCACCAAGACACTCGGCGAAAAGCTATTTAAAAAAAAAACCAAATACTATTTGAAAAATGTTTGCCGAGTGTCTGCGAGTGCAACACTCGGCATATGTTTATAATTTGCCGAGTGCAGCACTCGGCGACAAGGAATTCTAAAAACCAAAAATATTTTAAAAAAAAATTAGTTGCCGAGTGCCTTGCCGTTTGACACTCGGCGAAGTCGCTGTTAACGGCGGGTCTGGCGTTATGACCGTTTCTTTTCGCTGAGAGCCAAACTGCACACGGCAAAATGTTTGCCGAGTGCCCGATAAATGGCACTCGGCAAAGTTGGCTTTGCCAGAACTGTTTATGGCGTGTGCTATTCGCCGAGTGTTACACTCGGCGAACAATTTGCCGAGTGTTTTATGTATTTTGCCGAGTGTTTCGGGCACTCGGCAAACTCAAGGAGTCCAGTAGTGATCTCCTTCATTCTTCTCCTTCTCCTTGGCTTGCTTTCTCCCCGGAGGCCTTATCTTGGTGGCAGTAGCTGAGCTTGGAGTAGGGTTTCGACTGCTGTGATCCTTATCTTCCTCATACATGGGGTCAGTATCAGTCTCTGGAGAGAGGATGACTTGCTTGACCTCTTCTTATTTGGATGGCAATCAATTTTTCTCTTTCCCCGTTTCTCATAATGTTTGAGCAACGTCCAGTAGTGCATCATGACAAATCCTCAATGATTCAGCTCTCTCTGTGTTCCTGTAGTTAACCTGTCAAATGGAACAAGTCACTGCTATTATAGGTGACGATCTTCATTTGGCCGCATCACCTTTCTTCATTCAAAGGTGATGGGCCATGTAGATGCGCGTCATCTCCGCGTGTCACCTATCTGTCATATGTGACACACGTCACTAAAGGCCATCTCTTACCTAGTGACATGCACACACACATAGGAATTATGCACACACACACACATAGGAATTATGCACTAAAATGCGGCAAGCATTTAGAAGAAGTGCAAGTGAAAGCAACAGGATGAGTATTTTGAGCTCATCTATTTGGAGACAAGATGATTAGTGGTCCGTCGAGAATTTGGATATAGTTTTCTTTTGGAACAATACAAAATTACAAACGATATTGATCTAGTTGGTTTGTTTGAGTACTATTCTATTGCTAGTATAATTGCAACAGCTGTTCCTTGTGGTGGAATCTGCCACCTGGTTTCAGGTTCTCGACTTGGCACGAGTAGGTAAGTTCACCTTTCCCTGGATTTATTGTAGGATTTAACGGTGCTATTTTTTCAGTGGTAGGTGATGTGCATGTCGATAGCGATGCACATGTGGTGACATCATCAATCTCAACATCTGTCGGGTTACCCCGGTCACTACTGGAAACAGAGACTTTGCCAAGTGCAAAATTCTTTGCTGAGTGTCAAAAATCGGGCACTCGGCAAAGACCTTCTTTGCCGAGTGCTGCACTCGGCAAAGAACTGCACTCGGCAAAGATTTCTTTACCGAGTGCCGGCAACTCGGCAAACACGGGCACTCGGCAAAGGACTTCTTTGCCGAGTGCCAGACTCTCGGCAAAATCTCTACACTCGGCATAGGCTGCCCGTGAAACGGCGTCCTGTCACGGCCTTCTTTGCCGAGCGCCTGCGATTAGGCACTCGGCAAAGATTTGTTTTTTTTTGTTTTTAATTTCTTTGCCGAGTGCCCCAGATCTGGCACTCGGCAAAGATTTAAATTTTTTTAAAATTCTTTGCCGAGCGTCTCAGATCTGTCACTCGGTAAAGAAATTTTTTTTATTTTTAAAATACTTTGCCGAGTGTCCCCTAGACGGCACTCGGCAAAGATTTAATTTTTTTTTATTATTTCTTTGCCGAGTGCTCCTGTGGATGCACTCGGCAAAGAGGAAATTTTTTAAAAAAATAAAACATTCTTTGCCGAGTGCCTGATGGTTGGCACTCGGCAAAGACACCCTTTGCCGAGTGCAATGCCCCGGCACTCGGCAAAGTTTTTTTGTTTTTTTGTTTTTGGCCTCCAATTTTTTTGTGCAGCCTTTTTAAAGCACCAGGAACTCCTAGTTTCAATTTGGGGATTTTTTGTGGATTTTTGTTATATTTAGTTACTTTATTTCGTTTACTTGAATTTTTCCGGAAATTAGAAATTTGAACTGCACGTGGTACGAATAATGGAGTTTAATGATTCGAAAATTGATAGTCATGTTAGTGAGTGTTGTGAGAGGCCGTATCCAGGAACGGACACAAAATTTCGGACATCTTGTTCATGAAACATGTCCGCGAAATTACGTGTGAAGTGTTTATAAATTCTATAAAAAGCAAACGAAGTTCGAAAATCATGAAACTTGTTGAGATGTCGTGATGTCATATGTGGAGGCTATGATAAAAATTTCAGAAAATTTCGTGCACGTTGTCACGTACGATGCTTACAAAAAAACTTTGCCGAGTGCCGGGGCATGGCACTCGGCAAAGGGTGTCTTTGCCGAGTGCCAACCATCAGGCACTCGGCAAAGAATGTTTTAAATTTTTTTTTAAAATTTCCTCTTTGCCGAGTGCATCCACAGGAGCACTCGGCAAATAAATAATAAGAAAAATTAAATCTTTGCCGAGTGCCGTCTAGGGGGCACTCGGCAAAGTATTTTAAAAATAAAAAAATTCTTTGCCGAGCGCGAGATCTGAGACGCTCGGGAAAGAATTTTAAAAAAAAATTAAATCTTTGCCGAGTGCCAGATCTGGGGCACTCGGCAAAGAAATTAAAAACAAAAAAAACAAATCTTTGCCGAGTGCCTCCCTGATCCGGCACTCGGCAAAGCCGCGGACTTAGCGATTTTTGACCGGCCGGGCAGTCACAGCCAACCACCCTGCGCCCACGCCTGCCCGCCCCCGCCTCCACGCCGCGAGCCGCGCCCACACCGCCCCGCTCGCCCGCACCGCCACCGGCCGCCCGCGCGCCCGCGCTGCCCGCGCACCCTGCGCCCGCGCCGCCTTGCCCTCGCTACCCACGCGCCCGGCCGCCCGCGCGCTGTGTCCTCGGCCGGCCCTGCCCCCGGCCAGCCCTTCCCCTGGCCGCGCCACCCGTTGCCGTCGCGCCCTGCCGCCGGCCGCACCGTGCCCCTGGCCGGCCCTTCCCCCAGCCGCGCCGCCCACTGCCCACGCGCCAGGCCGCGCCGTGCCCCCGGCTGGCCCTTCCCCCGGCCGCGCTGCCCTGACCCCGGCCGGCCCTGCGCCCTGGCCGCGCCTTTTCCGGCCTTGCCCTGCCCCCGGCCGCGCCCCGTGGACCACCCGCCCCGACACCATCCGTGCTCGACCCCGTCCCCAACTCCGCCCGATCCCGACGCCGCCCGCCCCTACCCCGTCGCCCGTCAGGTATGCCTTCTCACTTATTATTGTCGAGGTAGTGGTAGTTGTAGTAGTATTAGTTGTACTAGTGGTAGTATTAGTACAACTAGTGGTAGTATTAGTAGTAGAATTAGTGGTAGTAGTAGTAGAAGTAGTGGTAGTAGTAGTAGTACAACTAATGGTAGTAGTTGTAGCAATAGTGGTAGTAGTAGAATAACCAATGGTAGTAGTAGTAGCAATAGTGAAAGTAGTAGTATAAGTAGTGGTACTACTTGGATATATTCTTCTGCATGGATTGACATCCAAACTACATGGCTTCTGTTGAGCCATATGTGCTTGTTGGCCATCGTGCCGTTGTTTTTTGCAGGTTTTGGAAACCTCACCGTGCAGGGGAGGTTCTGCTGATTTTTTTTGTAAATGACAATATTTTGTTCCATTTTTGTAGAGAAGAGCCTGTCAGAGTTGAGTTGGAGTTCTCGCCACCGTGTCAGTCTGCCTGCACCGCGTCATATCACCACTGCACCGACCCGCCACGGCCCCGCTAGCCTGACTCCGTCGCCACCCTAGGTATAACCCCTCTTTTCGTATCATTGTCGTAGATCGCGTAACCCAGTTAGGCGTCTCCCGTTCGAAAGAGATACGGTTGGAGGTATGCAGATCTTTGCATATCTATGACCGTATCTATTTCAGATTGTCCACGCTTTTTGGACAGCCCGCGGGTGCGTAGATGGGTTAGTTTCCATGTTCTGCTCTAGTCCGAGACAGAGTTTCGGTATCACCTCCCTGTTGTTCTCCGAATACACACTCTTCTTTGGCAGGACGTGTATCTAGAGAACAACGGGGAGGTGCTGCTGAATGTCTATCTCGGATAGGAGTAGAGCATGGAAACTAACCTCATCTACGCATCTGCGGGTGGGATTAGGACCTATCCTCACCTATTAGACAGTTGGAACACCATGTAGATGCAATTGATGGTTACATTACTCGCTGATACATATGTTAGAGGATGGATGACCGTCAGTGAATGTACACGGGCTGGAGAAGTCAGAGTGATTACACCACGGAATGGATGAACAAGACCGATGCTTTATTGAATAGTGCATTTGGCAACGCTGCTAAAGGACATTGCCTAGTTTTGTGTCCCTGCAGCAAATGTGGAAACAGGAGAAGGGTAAACAAGGTGGAAATGGGTAAACATCTTATGAAGAATGGATTTACGCCGGACTACACCCGGTGGGTCCACCATGGTGAAGCCCATCGTATGAGGGAGGAGGTGGTGAGACCACCGGTGGAGGCCTTTGATGCTGATGTCGGGGTAGCAGACATGTTAGATGACTTTCACCAAGGACAGTTCGATGAGGGACGTGAGAAGGAGGAGATGGAAGCAGCCGCACAGGCGTTCTATGATATGATGGACTCGGCACAGAAACCCCTTCACGATCGGTCAACAGTGTCTCAACTGGATGCCATTGGACGCTTAATGGGGTTGAAGTCCGAGTTAAACTTAAGTCGACCTGGCTTCGATAAGATGTTGGCCGTGATTGGCACCTTGCTTCCGGAGGGCCACATTCTGTCGAAGAGCATGTACGAGTCACAGAAACTCCTTCGAGCACTTAAGATGTCGTATGAGCAGATACATACTTGTCCGAAAGGGTGCCTCCTATTTAGGAAAGAACACGAGCATGCAAAGTTCTGTCCAAAGTGTAAATCCTCTAGGTACCTGGAGGTAGACTCTGATGATGGCCAGAAGAGGCAACTTACGATCCCCATGAAAATCCTATGGTACCTTCCATTCCTACCGAGGATCCAACGGCTATACATGATCGATGAATCCGCAAAACAGATGATATGGCACAAAAATGGCAAATGGTACAATCCTGACAAGATGGTACATCCATCCGATGGTGAAGCTTGGATCCGCTTTAATGACAAACATCGTGACAAAGCAGATGAGGCTCGTAATGTACGTGTCGCGTTGGCAACAGATGGGTTCAATCCTTATGGAATGATGGCTGCCCCATACACATGTTGGCCCATCTTTGTTATCCCCCTTAATCTCCCCCCGGTGTCTCCTTTCAACGACATAACGTATTCTTGTCGTTGATAATTCCTGGACACCCAGGGAGTAATATGGGTGTGTTCATGGAGCCCGTGTTTGATGAATTGGTCCGTGCTTGGGACAAAGGGGTATGGACATACGATCGAGCTACAAAGACAACCTTCAAAATGCACGTTTGGTACCACTACTCCCTGCATGACTTCCTGGCGTATGGGATATTCTGCGCCTGGTGTGTTCACGGGAAGTTCCCATGTCCAATATGCAAGGAAGGTGTGAGGTTTATTTGGTTGCAGAAGGGTGGCAAGTATTCGTCGTTTGATAGACATCGTCAATTCCTACCTCTTGACCATCCATTCAGACAAGACATCAAGAACTTTACGAAAGGCGTCAAAGTGACAAACCCTACACCGCGGATGATGAATGGTGCCAAGGTTCATGCTCAGATAGGTGCTCTCGTGCCCAATGAAGAAGGTGGTTTTGTGGGATATGGTGAGCAGCATATGTGGACTCATATCTCGGGCATGACGAGGCTCTCCTATTTCGATGACCTTCTTCTACCACATAACATTGATGTAATGCACACTGAAAAGAATGTCGCCTAGGCACTTTGGGCAACACTCATGGACACTAAAAAGTCTAAGGACAACCCAAAGGCAAGAGTAGACCTGGCAACGTTGTGCAATAGACCAAATCAAGAGATGCAACCTCCTAGTCGTGGCAAGACCTGGAGAAGGTCTAAGGCTGATTTCGTCTTGAAAAAGGACCAAAGGAGGGAAGTACTTGAATGGATCAAGAAGCTAATGTTCCCTGATGGGTATGCAGCGAATCTAAAGAGGGGAGTTAACTTAGGCACTCTGCGAGTCAATGGGATGAAGACCCTTCTTTCATGGGGTGCGGGACCAGGGAGCCCTGATTTTATTTGTTGGTTCAAACAGAAAGCCCAAACTGATGCGCCTATAAGTGATGAGTTAAGACAGGTTGCAAATGGCTATGCCGTTAGGGTCAAGTCATTTACCGGTTATGATGTGAATGGATATCGTTTTCACACAGCAAGCTACGAGCAGAGTCGGCCCAATCGATAAACCACAAACAGCGGAGTTGTTATGCCTGGCACTGATGGACTCGACTATTATGGAAGAATTGAAGAAATCTATGAACTATCATTTTATGGTTCCAAACCTCTTACTCTTGTCATATTCAAATACCACTGGTTTCATCCTAGTGTAACGAGACGGACCCCTAAGCTTGGGCTAGTCGAGATTCGACAGGATTCCGTCTATCCAGGAAAAGATGTCTACATTGTGGCTCAACAGGCCGTCCAGGTTTATTATACGTCATACGCGTGCAAAGACGCCGAGCATCTTAAGGGTTGGTCTATTATGCACAAGGTATCGCCACACGGTAAACTACCTGTCCCAAACGATGAAGATTACAACTTCAACCCAAACACATATGATGGAGAGTTCTATCAAGAAGAGGGGTTACAAGGGAGGTTTGACATAGACTTAACCGAAGAGATAGGAATGGAAGTAGATAATGAAAGGGATGATGACGAGGACGCTGGAGACGAGGTGCGAAATCTGAAGGACATACAAATGCTTGAGCGATTACATTTCGGCAATGACAATGAAGACAACATTCCTCCTTCGGATAGTGTTGATGAGTTGGACAATGTTTATAGTGATGACGAGACCTATGATCCAGCTAATTTCAATCATGAAGATTATTTCTAATACATGTAATATTATGTTTTTTGTAATTATGTTTTGTTCATTTTTGCATATATTTCTAATACATGTAATACTATATTTTTTGTAATTATGTTTTGTTTATTTTTGCACCTATTTCTAATTACGTCTTGTTTTTCTTTTTTATTGCAGGTGATTGAACAAAGATGGCGGGCGACCGTCATAGGTCTGTGAACTCGATTTACCAAAGACCACGCCGGTCGCAGGAGGGGGCGGAGGGGGCGGCAGAGGGATCGAACAGGAGGAGGAGGACCGCTAGCCGCAGGAGGGGGCCGTCTCCTCCCACGCCACGTGAGGAGGACCGCTAGCCACAGGAGGAGGTGGCGCCTGTGGACGAGTCAGACGAGGAGTTGGTTCGGTAGACGGACGAGGAGGAGGAGGAGGAGGTGGTGGTGGAGGAGGAGGAGGGGGGGGGGAGGCGGCAGGCACGGGTTCCGCTTCCTCCAACTCCTCTTCGAGTGTCTACTTGCGAGGTCCCACGAGCCTCGCACAGGTTCCGCTTCCTCACCAACGCCCAGTGATTCGCCCCGAAGGACAAAAGTAAGTAACTGTATATGTTATCACCACTACTTCATATGATATGATGAAAAAAACTAATAATTTTTCTTAATTACTTGTGCAGGAACTGGGTGGTTGTGTCGGGTGGTAGCACACGGCTAGTCAACGGCATCCTAGGTCTTCTGTGCAGGCAGCACTTCCCCGGCATTGTCACGTACGCATCGAAGACGGAGCCGGCCTACTCGTTTGACCACTACGTCGTCGCCTCCGATGCGGAGTACCCCAACAAGGCGGTGCTGGTGAAGGCAGAGTTTTGGGTAAGTCTCCCTTACACAACATTGCTCAATACGTCGCATTCATTGGACTTTTCTTGAAATAATGAATCGATACATCGCGTTTGTATGCAGACTTATTATAGATGCGAGGAGGGATTTGAGGCCAGGGCAGAGCAGGCGACTACCAAAGCCTGTAAAAAACTCGTCACCGACATGCATCACGAGGCGCGCATCCAGGCCATCGTAACCTACTACGGGTCGAAGCTTGGAGAGCGGAAAACCAAGAAAGACGCAAGAGAGATGCAGCTGACCCAGGAGCAGTACCTTGAGGTAAATGAAGAACATCAATATTGATTCGATTTGAGATTAAGTTGGTTTAATTTGATCTTCTTATATGTCTAATACTTGATGACGTGTAGGTGATTCCCTGGTGGTGCCAAGCGTATCCCGAGTGCTGGGCGATGATGGTGGACAGGTGGTTCACGGAGGAGTACCTCAAGATGCACAGGGATGCTTGGGACCGTCGTTTACTGATGCAAGGTCCAGCACACCATCAAGGCAGCCGCAACCTCGCCAGATACAAACAAGCATGGGTACGCGAATTGATTTATCTATTGTCACGCTCAGTTCTGTCTGATTTCTAATCATCGTGCTGTCTTTCTCGCAGTCGGCGTCACATAGTGGCTAGGCTTGCTCGGACTTCTAGGCATGGTGTATGGCCCACAAGGGTAAGGCGACGTCCGACGTCTCCTTCAACCTGGAGGACCCGCCCGAGGCATACATGAACCCGAGCGTCCACTCCCGCATCAGTGAGTACACTGAGGTGGCGAGGTCGCTCCATGGGGCAGACCACGATCCGAGCACCCATGACTTCGATGGAGAGGCCATCATGAGGGCGGGGCAAGGCAAGAAGCATGGGCAGTTCTGGCTTGGCGACAGCGTCATCGACACGGCCTCTACTCCCTCTCTCTCCCAGATCCGAGCATGGAGCACGAGCGAGAGCCCAGCCATTCGCACATGGCCGACCGCTGCACAGCACCGGGTCGACGCACTCGAGGTTATTCCTGTTTTACTCGTCATACATTGATCTTTACACACCTTAATTAGCTTTGCATTACTGAAACATTGGAGTGAAATATTGCAGGCCCGGCTGGAACAAGAAATGAAGGAACGTTAGGAGCTGGGGGCCCAGTTGGAGGCCAAGCGGGCCGAGCAGCAGGCCCAGGCGCAGAGGGTGATGGACATTACGGATTTCCTACAAGGGCTTGGGCAACGTATGGGCTTGTCTCTGCCACCTGGGCTGTTGGTTCCACCTCCGCCTCCGTGTCCTACAGCTGCAGCTACTCCTGTGAGTATCAAAGTTTTTTACTTTCGCTTGTGCTTTGCTTGTATGGCCTCTATCGTCCTAGATTAGCTATCAAAATAATCTTGTCTCACATGCAATCTTTTCTCCTTTGTACAGTCTACATCTGACGGTGGTTCAAATAATCCACCTCATGCACCTACGAATGATGCATCTGGGCCTTCACCACAGTCGCAGTGGCTGAGATGAGTGCATGTTGTATTTTTTACATTTGTTGTTCACTTGGTGATGGACTTGTGATATACTTGTGATGCACTTGTGGAATTTGATGGACTTGTAAACTTATTTGGATGGACTTGAGCACTTATTATTATATATTGTGATGGATGTGATATGGGCGGATGGATGTGTGGATGGATGAGATATATATGTGATGGATGAGATATATATGCGATGGATGAGATATATATGCAATATATGTTTGTATGAATGTATTTGTCATGATGGAATGCAAAAAAAAATTTGCCGTTTTGGGTCACTTTGCCGAGTGTTGCACTCGGCAAAGGACCCCTTTGCCGAGCGCAATGGTCACAACACTCGGCAAAGCTGGCAAAATGGGCGACCAGAAAACAGATTTTCCAGCTTGCCGAGTGCTGTGACTATAACACTCGGCAAAGAAATTAAAAAAAATTTAAACTTTGCCGAGTGCCTGCCGTGTTGGCACTCGGGAAAGAGTTTTAAAAAAAAATAAATTTTTTTTGCCGAGTGCCTAGAGGGGTGGCACTCGGCAAAGAAAATTTTCAAAAAAAAATAAAAGCTCTTTGCCGAGTGCCTTCCGGGTTGGCGCTTGGCAAAGAATTTTTTTAAAAAAAATAAAAATCTTTGCCGAGTGCCTGAAGGGTTGGCACTCGGCAAAGAAATTTTTTAAAAAAAATTAAAAAAATCTTTGCCGAGTGCCTGCAGGGTTGACACTCGGCAAAGTGACCGTCAACGGGACCGGCGCCGTGACGGTCGCTTTTCTTTGCCGAGTGCCCGTTAAAATACACTCGGCAAAGAGTGCTTTGCCGATCAATTTTTTGCCGTGTGTGCTTTGCCGAGTGCCGCACTCGGCAAAGGCTTTGCCGAGTGCAATATAGCCTTTGCCGAGTGCCTCAGGCACTCGGCAAAGAACCTGAATCCAGTAGTGGGTCTCTGAGAGGTGCTTATAGGGGTAGTGTTAATTTGCACGCATGCATTTGTAGGGATGAGTGTGTGTACGTTTATATGAGTGTTTGTGTTTGTATTGAGTCTCGCAAAAAGAAAAATGCTTGTTACAGTTTTACCCATGCTAATTACAAATGTCACTTAAAGCGGATCGTTCGCAACTAGCAGTAGAACAAGCCATTTCAAATTTCTACAAAGCAAAATCCATTTCATTTGAAATGATACAAATTTCACATAATATGGAGAACAACTAACACCTTTCCCTTCTCCTAAGATTGCTTATCACTACGGTTCTCTGTACGCCTGTTGTCATTGTTTGCCTCTGCGTTTTGCTTCCACTTATCGCCGGTGCTAGGGCGAGTCTTCTTTGTACCCTTGTTGTCATTGTCAGGCGAGTTTTGATGGGTCTTTTATGTATTCTTACTCTCCATCGTCTCCTCTTTTCCCTTCTCGTCCTTTTTCATAACTTCGTTGCCATTATTGGTAGTGGAAGAAGAACCACCTGATAACAAAATAAACAAATTATTGATAGTATTAGGGAAAAAAACACAACGACTCGCACTTGTATTATTATGGCGAAGTTTCAGCCTGCATGATTAGTTGATAATAAAGCTGACCAATCAATACGATGGAAGCCATGCAATTAATTTGGTGGTCGCTCATGATTCAGAAACATGGTCATCATGAGTCGCAGCGGCTTGGGTGTCATCCTGAACAGATCATTAGTTTTAATTTTCTCTCTCTCAAATACTCCCTCCTTCCAGCAAAGGAAGTCATTCTAACATTTTTAAGACAGATTAGTGTTCAGGAGCCAGACAATTACGGAGTGCAAGGAAACTCTTAGTTTTGTGTGTGCATGCATGCATGCAAGCTAGCTCTCAACCAATGTTGTGTGCAGTTGGCAAATCCCCACGCGCATGCACGCAAAGTCCAATAGAGGCATGATTTAATACCGGACCCACTTCTCCTAGAATATAATGACTTTCTTTGTGGGATAGATTTCAAATGCTAGAATGCCTTCCTTTGCGGGACGGAGGGAGTACACAGTAGAGCTACACATATTAGTATTAAATTAAAAGAAGAGGTAGTTCAAAGTTTTACAACGTAGGACAGTGAACAAGACGATGCATATATCGATCGTGGCGAGGTGAGTAGGGTTTTTGTCTCCGATTTTCGGGAAGACCGACTGACGTTCTAATAATAATATAATCGCTCTCCATCATATCTATCGTATCACTGCTGATGATGATGGTACGTTCACGCACCGTTTGTCCCTGCCGGCTCATCTCATCAGCCTACAATTATTACGAGCAACTCTGCCTTTACAAAATTGAGGTAGAGTGTGAGCAACCCTACCTTTACAAATGAATCAGACAATACGTGACAGGGAGACGAACAAGCAGTCTGGGCGGGAAATAAATTCCGGCCTCCTAATAATCCCTTCTTCCCGCTACGTGAAAAACTGTCTGTGGCAACGCAACTTTTTTTGAGGGGCGGCCGGCATATGCGTGTTTATATATGTATTCTTACCGCGTATATTATTTTGTATGTGTATATTTATCCAAGTATTTATAAACGGGACATGATGTACACACATACGTGAATATACGGGATATCATGTACACGTATATATTCTAATATTATTCTATGTATATGTATATACGTGAGTATTTATATTCAAGTTTATACTACGGGATAACGTTAATGAACGAGTGCAACTACGTGTCATTATTAAATCAAGCCAACATAACTAGAATTTAAATGAGCACCAAAAATTATGAAAAAAAGGGTTTGAATATAAAGGGTTTGATTTTAGAAGATTTTTGGTGGAAGAATTACGTGATTCGGAGTTAGGACGGAGGAGATATAAATTATTAAAGTTTATCAGCAAAACACGAATGGAACGGAACTTAGAAATTATTCTGGGTTTATCGCTGTTGAAGACGGAGGAGGGACCAGGGGCGGAGCCAAGTATTTGGCAAGGTTTGGCCACTGCCATACCTAAAATCTGTACAAAATACTAAATATATGTATTATATACCAGTAAATATACATAAAATACATACGTCAATACGTTATACAAGCTGGTACGTTGGTTCTTATAAACCCTGCCACACCTGAAAGCTATTCCTGCCTCCGCCGTACACACGAAGACCCGATGCCTGGACCTGGAGGGCGGGTGCTGGACGCGACCGGACGCGGGCGCGAAGATTGGACGCCGTTGTGCATGCATGGCGCATGCACCCATGCTGGCCTGTACGCACAACCAGGTGCTCTATGGAGGCTACGTACAACCAGGTGCAACAAGCAAGCAAGGAGGCCGTGCGGGCAGCCAGGAGCGCGGCGCTGTGACGATGACCAACTACTTCAACAACTCCGCTGCGATCAAGCTGATCAGCGTACATCGACGATGCTACCAAGGAGTCCGAAGCAGTCCCTCCTTCAAATGTCGTTCGACACCGACGACGCGAATGACGTAGGTGGGCGTAGTTGATGCCCCAGCTCCGTTGTACCGGCCCATAGACCGACGAGGCCACGGATCACGCCGACGTCAGCCACACCTACACCTACACATGCATGGGGATATGAAGCGAGGACGGCTTAATTGGAGGTGGTCCGCGAGTCGACTCGTGGACGTAATTAACCAGGAGCCTTCTGCGGCCCTCGGAACCAAGAAGACCACGTCGCCCAAGTCAGATCGCCGTCAGTAGGCTATGGAGCGCATTTGTACGAGGGACCTATATATATTCGTATTTTCATTAATTATGAATAAAGTGTGCTCCCTCTTATTTATTTATTTTGTGATTTTAATACACTAGCACGCCCGTGCATTTATCTGTCTATGCACAGAGAGATCCTCTGCTCTGAGTGATATTTTCTGGCCAGACATCTGGATCTAGAAATTGGTTTTAAGAGTCGACTGAATCTAGAGCTGTCTGTAAATTTTTTTCTAGTGGCTCCTAGATCTAGAGCCGTCTGCAAAAATAGATACAACATTGTAAAATTTATAACTAAGCTGGATGAAGACAAAATATATATTAAAGCCTTAAATCATTTAAATGCCACAAATTGTGTTTCAAGTTCTCATTTTTAATATTGGAAATATTCGAATTCTTAAATGTCCTGAGATGGATAAATTATTAAAACTAGAGTTATAGATCTTGAAAAGATCTAAAACATTGTAGTTCATAACTTTCTTATCATAAATACTCTACAGTCCCAAATTTTAGTTTGAACTTCTCACATATTGAATTTGAATTTTGAAACAATCTCGGACAGGAAACGACCAAAAACAAAGTTGTAGATCTCAACGAGTTATAGAACTTTGTACTTGACAACTTTTTCATTTGAAACCATTTATCCATGGGCAATTCTATTTGAATTTCTCATATTTTAAAATTTAAAATTTTCAAATGACCTCAAACTGATAAACGACCAAAACCAAAGTTGTAGTACTTGACGATATCTGCATCTTGTAGGTCAGACCTTTTAATTTGAATTCATTTAGGTTAGAGAAGGTATGTGCGAGGCCTGCGGTCGTGAGGTCATGCGCACACCGGCATGTTTTGTGTGAACAACAGTATGAGTTGTGACTATGAAGCTTTCTGGTTGGGCCTCCCAAATAATTTTTTTCTTGATAGGAGGCCCGATTTATGTTTTTTGAATAGCGATTGTAGCAACGGTTGTATTTTTTGCCACCTATAAAGCCACCGCTACAAATCATTATTAATTTGTAGAAACTGACAAGTAGCTGCAAATAATTCCAGTTGTAGTGATTTGAACCACAAATTTTTTAAATCTAATAGTGAACTACAACTTTGGTTTAGGCCAATATTCATCCGAGATGATTTAAAAACTAAAATTTTTGAATTTCAAAATCTAGATATTTAAAATGTATTTATGGAATCCTGATTGAAATTTAAAATGCGCATGGAAGAGTAAAATCATATGGATCCACACACAAACACAAACCTGCTATATATGATCATATATACTCACGGATGCACAGCTCTCCCGTCTCAAGTTAAGAACATGAACTAAGGAGAATCTGACCCTCGATTATATTATATTCGCAACCACGAGATATACTTCGTTCCTAATAAAGTGAATGAATAGAACAAGGGATAAGTCAGCATGAGAAAAAATATAAACTTTTTTAAACCATCGACGTGCCGAACCAATGCATTTAGCTATCAGCGTTCGCTATTGACCCGTCACACTAAATGCCCTGCCCAACCTGGCAGCTATACTATGTAGTCCAAGTTCCTTGGACGACGACGACGAGTCCATCTCGGACAACTGTTGCCAGCACATATATATACGTACGACGCAGGGCGAGCGTGAAACTTAACTAGTTTTCGACCAAGTCCTCACGGGCATGCGCGATGTGTCGTCTCAGCCAGTCAGCGTGCACTCGCGACGTAGTATATGGGTTCAAGCTTGAGCTATCTATATCTATCAGTTCGGCGTGTCAAGTTATATAGAGTATCAACGACAGGCCCAGGTATTGGCAAGTCAGTCGGTTTCCTACTGCGCTTAGGAGAATCACTGCTCACTGTCCGACAAGACCGGGTGACGGACAAGAAGGGCAAGGGGGCACTCGTCCCTGAGCAGAGCAGGGCCACGGCTTGCTGGTCTCCACCCGAGCCGGGCTGGTGCAAAATTAATGTGGACGGCGCCTGCTCGACAAGCGGTGGTGAGGCGGGCTGGGGTGTCATCATCAGAGATCATACCGGAAAGGTTCTTCTCTCAGCTTGGAGGTGGATCCCTGGAGTGGTGGACGCGGAGGAGATTGAGACATTAGCATGCAAAGAAGGGCTCTGTCTAGCTGCAGAATGGATCCGAGGCCCGGTTGTCCTTGAGTCAGACTGTTATACGGTGGTTAAGTATGTGACCAATCCAAGGCTGCGGCGTGCAAGGACTACCTTCACAATCCAGGAGGCGACAAAGGCGGCCGCCCGACTGCCAAGGGTGACCTTCAAATATATTAGGAGAGACCAAAACCAGGTAGCGCACGCACTGGCACAACTGGGTAGGTGACTACAGCATAGTGCTATTTGGCATTCTCGTTTTCCCTTTTGTATTGAGCAAGCTTCTAGCTCAGAAATGTAACTCGGTTCATCCTTAATGAAAACTCTCTCCTTTTTCACAAAAAAAGTTATATAGAGTATGTCACTTTCCGTACGTGCGTGCGTCGTCCCTTCCACGTCGGTAGTACTAAGTAGTCGTGCACGCTTTGTCCTACGTTGCATCTCCCACAGCCAATATTAATACTTGATATTTTGGAAATACTAGATATCTATATATCTGATAAACCTTTTAAACAACATATCTTTGTTGAAATTTTTTTAAAAAAAAGATGTTGGCCATTATGGAAAAAATATTTTGGAAGGTGCTTCACTGAAATAAGCAACGATATATACTACTGCAAAAACAATTTTAGGAGACAGCTAATTAATGGAGGCGGACACATCAAGACACCACGGCCAGGTGGCGTCTAGGAAAATGTCACCCCTGAGAATCATTTATAGATACAGACGTCCTAAGGTGGCCGCCTCTATTAATCATCGATTAACATAGGTGGTTGTCTTAGGATGCCCATCTCTATAAATCGATTTTCATAGACATGACAACCTATCAAAATCGATAATAACAGAGAAAGACATTCTAAGCATCCATCTCTAGAAACCAATTTCAGAGGCAGACGTCCTAAGATGCCCGTTTCTAAAAATGTTTTTAACCAAAAGTAAGCAATGGCTTGTTCATAAACACTCGGATGAACATAAACATTATACCAAATCTACAACTATGTAGTTGAGAAGGTTTGGAGTTCCAAAACATTGTTTTATGTTTATAGATTTTGAAATTTAAAGTTTTCAAACCTCGGATGTTGAGACGGTCTATACCGAAGTTGTAGCTCTTAACAGAATCTGCAACTCTGTAGTTGTAAAGTTTTTTTTATTTCGAATCATTTACAGTCCCAAACATGAGTCCAAAGTTCAAAGATTTTGAAATTCAAAATTTGAAATTCTTAAATGACCTTGAATGTTCATATAGTTAATGCCAAAGTTGTAGTGCACGAAATGATCTACATGTTTGCTATTGATAAGCTTTTTATTTGAAGTTTCTTAGTATCTCAAATCTTTGTTATAAGTTCACATATTTTAAGATTCAAATTTTTTGTGTTTTTCAAACAATCTCTGATGGAGACCCATCCTATACCAATGTTGTAGCGCTTTACAAGATTTAAAACTTTGTTGTTTAAACTTTTTTACATTGAATTCATTTAGTAGCCAAAATATTTAATATAAGATTACAAAATGTTGGTATAATAAGATGGCATCCTACACTACTGGAAACTCGAATACTTCTGTGGGTGACGAATTTTTCTGTGCATTTTTTGGCACACACAGAAAAATTACGATTATTCTGTTGGTTCCAAAATATCCCAACAGAAAAATACGAAAACCCACAGGATAATTGTATGATATTTCTGTGCATGACAATAGACACACGGAAAAATAAGCACTCACAAAAAAAATGCAATTTATTCCGTCGGTTCTTAAAAAACGCACACAAAAATATATGCACGCACACAAAAATGTTATTAATAAAATAAATACCTAACCCTAACCCGCCAGCCGCCGCCCCCAAACACCCGCCAGCGCCCCCTCTTCCCCTCTCCTCCCAGCCCCCAGAGCCCCCACTCCTCCCCACCCCCAGCGCCCCTCCCCCCGCCGGCGCTGCCTCCCTCTCCTCCTCTCCCGGCCGCTCCTCCTTTCCCCGGCGGCCCCTCCTTCCCCAGCGGCCCCCTCGCCGGATCCGCCGCCCCTCCTTTCGCCGGCGCCCCCTCCTTCCACGGCGGCCCCTTCTTTCACCGGCGGCCCCCTCCTTCCCCGGCGGCACCCCTCGTCGGATCCGCCGCCCCCCTCGCCGGATCCGACGCCCTCTCCCCGGATCCAGCGCCCCCTCCTTTCCCGGTGGCGTAGCGGCGTGGATCCAACGCCCCTCCTTTCCCCGGAGGCCCTCCTTCCCCGGCGGCGCCCTCCTTCCCCGGCGCCCCAACCCCTCTCGCCGGGTCTGCCACCCCCTCGCCGGATCCGACGCCCTCTCCCCGGATCCGGCGCCCCCTCCTTTCCCGGCGGCATGGCGGCGTGGACGTGCCATGGACGACGGCGGGAGGCCCTCGGCGCGGTGGCGCGGCCGACGCCCCTCCCCCTTCATCTCCCCCTTCTTCTCCCCCGCCAGCGCCCCTCCCCACCCCCTTCTTCTTCCTCGGCGGGCGCCCCTCCCCTCCCCCTTCTTCACCTAGCCAGATCCGGCCCTCCCTCTGCCGGATCCGGCCGGTGGCTGCGGTGGTAGTGGTGGTGGCCGGCGGCGTGGTGTCGTGGTGCCGGCAGCCCACCCCGCCCCTTCTTCTCCCCCGCCGGCGCCCCTCCCCTCCCCCTTCTTGTACCCCGGCGGTCGCCCCTTATTCAATATTATTTTATCTTGGTGGGAAAGGAAATGCCTATGCTGTACTGGTGTTGTATTGGTTTTAATTCAATTCATTTTTTGTTAACCTGATTCTAGATATGTTGTGCTATGTTATTTTTTAACAGCATTTCACCATTGACTTTGATCCAAAATAAGAGTCATCATGTACATTATGGTGTCCAAGCAGCCTAACTGCATAACTAAAAGGATTATGGTAGTTTGATCATGGCATACCTATGGAGCCAGTGCATAAATTTCATATTTGTGTTTCTTGAACACGTGTCTAGACTGGAGCTCTATGATATTTATTTTCTTCTATTTACATTGAAATAGTATGCTAATCTCACTGCACCTGTATTTCTAGCTGGATAGTTGGAACAAAGTTCTCCCTTGGAATCACTGAAAGGTAGTTCATTGGATGAATGCTGCTTTCAGTTTGTGTCCACACGTTTGCTAATTTCTCTAAACCAGTAAATATGCTCACTCTGTTCCTTTCGTGGTATTAGCAAGCAGTGGCTGTCAATGTAATTGCACTAAGCAAAATGGTCAAGCAAAGTTAGCTGCCAAGTTACTCCATGAATCATTATGTGCATCATTCTTCTGGATTGTCACATTACTCCATGAATCTTGCTATGAATCAGGATCCTTTTATAGCTACTACTTTGTCCCATGAACCATCCTGAGCGTTGTTATTGCGAGTTGCACTGTTAACCTAGGAATCATGTAGTACACCAGTGTTATCCCATGGACTTTCATTTGATTTCCCTGTATTCCATGTGTCTGATTCTTTTGGGACTTTCATATGCTCATCAGACTCCATCTTATCTTTCTCACACCAACTGGATCCTGCATTAGACTTGGCATTTGGTCTTCCAATTCCATCTCCAGCATTCCAAGCATTGCCTAATGGTGGCATCACATTGTTATAGGAGGAATCATGATCAACATTTGTCTTCTTCCGTTTGTAAGTGCTTGGCTGCTCCTCCCATTGGCAATTACCATCTGCCTTCTTTTTGCCCCTGGCATTTCCCCACGTGTCCTGATCTACATACAAACTCTGCCCATTCCAGTTGCTGGGATGCTCTCAGTTGCCATGGCCATCATCAGACTTCTTCCCCTAGGCACCATCACCAACATCTCCTTTTCTTTTGTCCCATGTATTTTCTGATTTGCCCCACTATGCTCAATAAAAAGGCAAACTTCTTACAATACTAGTGTTTTTTTGTTGACTAAAAATATATCTTTGCTTAACAGGTAGAGATGGAGTGAAAGGTGAAGCAGTTTCTTTCTCCTTCCCCGCTGCCTCCCCTAACCTTGAGAGCCTCACGCGAGGACGCGACCATGACGCCTCCTTCCACGGAATCGATCCCAGCGGCGGCACCCCTCAGCCCCTGACACCATGATGCCCCTGCGGCCTGCGCCCTCACGCTACCAACGCCGCCCAGTGCCCAGTCCGCCATATTGGTTGAACAAGAAAAAATAGTTTGGTTTCTTTTTCGATATCCATATTTGTGAATTCATTGTAGTATTCATATTGAACATGTAGATGACCGGATATCATATCTGTATATATGATATATGTGCTGATAGATCAGACTGATTCTATTTTTGACATAAGTGTTGACTCTATTCACGATGAACTACTGATTTGTGTATTATTTGAATGAAACCTGAAGCAACGGAGCATGTCTGTGAAGGATTACGTGAATGAGTTCAACCATCTGTCACAGTATGCTAGGACCCACGTTGATACTGATGAGAAGAAGAGGGACCGTGTCTATCGTGGCCTCTCTTGCAGTCTGTAGAAGGAGCTATACATAGGGAACAACCATACTTTTGGTGCTATGATGAATGCTGCTATTGCCATAGAGGGACTTTAGCGTGACTCTCAGGCTGAGTGGAAGCACAAGCGGGTGATTACTGGGTCTTCCAGTCACCCCAGGCTTAGAAGGTGCAAGTTGTTAGGCGGGTGCCCTATCAGTCTTTGGGTGGGCGGTCGTTCCGTCAGCCTCAGTAGAACTACCAGGCACCTCCCACTCAGTACCGTGCACCTACTCAGTAGGTGCAATAGCAGCCCCAGGGATAGCAGGTTCCGCCTCATTAGGGGCAGGGGAACAAGTTAGGTGCTTGTTTCAAGTGTGGCAAGGAAGACCACTATGCTCGGGAGTGTCCACAAAACTAGCCTATGCAGCCTTTCCAGCCTTCAGCCAACTCCCATATGGTCAAGCGGATGATTATCAAGAAGAAGGTGCCCGTAAGCCGCTCTGGGCAAGTTAACTTCACTAAGGCTGAGGAGATCTTGCAAAATGAACAGGTGATGGCTGGTATGTTCACCATTGATTCCCACCCAGCATATGTGTTGTTTGATTCTGGTGCATCACATTCATTCATGAGCATGGGGTTTGCATAGAGGCACAATATATCTCTTATGGTTATACCTATTGCCTATAGAATCAATACTCCCGGTGCGCAGTTGTGCGTTAATACTCGGACGGACAAAGTTGGATTAGTGCTAGCCACTCACACTTACCGCCTTCAGTTCACGATGCTGCCTGGGCAAGGCATAGATGCAATTCTAGGCATGAACTGGTTGCGAGTATATGGGGTAGTCTTAGATCTTAAGCAGAGAGTTGTTGAGTTACGACTTCCTTCTTCCAAGGATAGGATGTATCTTCTAATGCCCTCAGATTCAGCCTTACCAGTTGCTTCTCATGTTGACACTTCTCCTGATCTTGTCTCTATTCCTGTGGTCTATGAGTTTCCGGATGTCTTCCGTGAAGATCTAACTGGGTTGCCACCGGATAGAGATGTGGAGTTTTTCCATTGAGTTAGAACCTACGCTCAGTTCGCGATAATTAACCTTGTCGTTTTGATTACATGAGAATTTAAATTAATTAACAGTTTCCCTGATCCGATGCTTCAGGCGAACGTTGTCAAAAGATCGCAGCAATATGTCAGGTGCTGGCAACGGATCGAACACAATCAATAACAGCCAAGCAACAAAGACCAGGCCACTAACAAACATGAAAAAGAAGGAAGTACCGGCGTACCTCGTGTAGTGGATCAAATTTGAGCAAAGTAGTTTGTATGGACTACGGTAATGGTGATGAAAAAAAGAAGGAAGTACCGGTGTAGTGGGTCAAAAAAAAAAGACGCAGAGGGCCCAGCGAGATGAACAGAAGCCAAGGAAGCGCTCACGACGATGAACCCAGGCAACGCGCATCGTGTGTATCGTGTTCAGATGTGGCAGTGGCAGGACCTGATCTATTGTTGCATTTTTTTTAAATAATACTCCCTCGGTTCCAAATTATAAGTCGCTTTGTCTTTTTTGATACATCCATTTTGCTATGCATCTAGATATAATATTATGTAGCCAAATGGATGAAACACAAAAGTCAAAGCGACTTATCATTTGGAACGGAGGGAGTAGTATTTTAATGGAAAATTAAAGAAATTAATGACGTTAAAAAAATTGCAAAACTAGCGGTCTGTCGTCACTTGAAATGGTGACAAGACACATGTCGCCATCTCAAATGGCGACAGGCTGATGTGGCAACCACAGTGTTGGCCGACGACGTACACAAGCAGGCCCCACCAACCTGTCGCCATTTGAAATGGTGACAAGTGACCTGTCGGCATTTGAGATGGCGACGGTGGGCGTCGGCACCTGAAATGGCGACAAGGGGCTGTCAGCTGTTGAAATGGCGATAGGAGCCTGTCGGCTGTTGAAATGGCGACAAGATGCTGTCGCCAATTCCACAGACGACAAGGGCCTAGTAATTTTCTCCCGACAATAATCATTGAGAATATATTCCAAAAAATCTATGAGAGTATTGGTCATTAAATTTAATTTTTAAGTTGTCGATCCATGGAATTAGAAATTGTGAATAAATTTCTTGATAGTCGTTTGACGAAACGTAGGTTGCCTTTCCGGTAGAAAATGAAACTGACATTGATCTCGAAAGTGTAAATAAAGGTACATCCTGGCATTACAACGAAATAACAGTTATATTCATGCGCTATGTTGCGTGCCTACTCCTACGATACATCACGCAATTTTGCGCACACCATTTCACATGAAGTAGTACAAATTGCAGTGGCATGCGAGGCACCATGACTACCCTAGCATGTGCCATTTCTAAACCTACCATGCCTTAGGGGAATGTGAATCGCCAGGTGTAAAACGCCAAGTCTACTATCAAGTAGAATTGGCTTTGGTAGAACTGAGAAGGCCCAGCCTCGCTGTAGGCAGCACCACCAGAGGATGGTGGAGATGGAGACTGATCCTTGTTGTGGGGGTATGGGCACTTGCACCACATATCTGGACAGATCGGATCCCCTACGATGCTACACACCCAAGTATTTGCATTGTCCAGGGAGTCCTGAAGGGCGTCCACCTTCATCTCCAGATCGAAGATCTTGCCCTTGAGGTATGAGATGTATTCTTGCATTGGCTCGGTTAGGGGGGGATCGACCCACCTCGTGTAGCGGCAGTTTCCCTCGTCAAGGATAGACTCAGAATGTCGTTAGTTATCTGTGAGGCAAATTGAGGGAAAGCAACTCAGTAATAACAAGACTCACCGCGCTATAAGCACATCGGAAGAACCGCCGGTTACGAAACAATTAAAAACATTTCCGTACTTAGTACATGACGTGCATACCTGTCGCCGGCACCAAATAGAGCCCATCGTCGGCCCGTCCATAGGATCGGGCACTCCAAACTCGTCCAAAGTGTAGAAGTTGTACTCGTACGGCTCGTAAGAGGACAACTGCGGTCGACCGATGTCGAACCTCTCAAACAACCAAAACATCAGCAGCAGGACACCCAACAAAGGTACTGACCTTCCTCTTCGGTGAGCAAGAGTCGCACAAAGCTCTGTAGGTCAGAACAGCCGAACCCCAACTGTACTAAGGAATCTCGTCTGGTGGAGCCTCTGCTATCTCCTGAGCAAAGCGAACGAGGTGCTTGTCCATGCTATCTCCATGAGAGCTAGTAAACATGACCCAGCCAAACAACCAAAGAATGTAGGCCTCCAAGTGTCAGGTGACTCGCCACTCCTCTGAGTCCTCGTCCAGGAGCTCGGGCCAGAACTACTCAATCCATGCCTTGGTTGGCCCATGGGCGTCACTGAACTCCTACTGGGGTTGCTCGTCATCCCCTAAAAATTGGGCGCTTTATTAGTATTGTTGCAAACGAACGAGCAATGCAAAACAATGTTAGGCAAACATATGTACCTGCTGGTGGTAGAACACCCTGGAAACGGTGAAGGATGTGTTGCCTCCATCCGGCCTCCACACCGCCAGCGTACACCGGGCCCCAACAATACGCAATCCGAGAAGCATGGACACGTCCTGAAGGGTAGGCGTCATCTCACCGACAAGGAGGTGGAACATGTGAGTCTCCGGCCTCCAATGATCGACTAGAGCAGAGACTAGAGCGCGGTCCATTGGAAACCTAGTGTGCCGGTCCCCTGTGGCCTCCACCAAACGAGCTATTGGAAGTAGACCAGCAGCCCTCAACCTACAAACAATACAGAATTCATCAAACACAACTGACATATGAATAAACCATGCAATGTAATTGAGAAAATACCTCGGAATCCATCGTTCGTCGAGCCTCCACAAGTGCTCAGGTGTACAGAGACCTAATGGGGAGGCAATTGACCGTTGTCCAATTGTGATCGATGCGTCGCATCGATCACGGGGTCAATAAGCTCTAGCTGTGGGTGCGCCATACCTGAAATGGTTAGTGTTATACAATGGTTAGTGTTACAGAATGATTACAAAATAAATCAGAAAGAAGGGTATAAATGGAACAAACATAATAAGTAAGAATCAACACGTTGTCCTCACGGTACAATAATAATAATGTTACAACACATAGCCTTAACGATACATGACATGAAGTCCAGGTTCCACAAGTAATAATGTTACAACACGTAGCCTTAACGATACATTACATGAAGTCCAGGTTTCACAAATAAAAATGTTACAACACATAGCCTTAACGATACATGACATGAAGTCCAGGTTTCACAAATAATAATGTTACAACACATAGCCTTAACGATACATGACATGAAGTCCAGGTTTCACAAATAATAATGTTACAACACATAGCCTAAACAATACATGACATGAAGTCCAGGTTTCACAAATAATAATGTTACAACACATAGTCTTAATGTAGCACCCGGTTTTAAGAACAAAACCAGATACACACCAATCGTCTTATTTTTTTATCTTTGCGTTTTGCTTCCACTTATCGACGGTGCTAGTCGTCTTCTTTTTACCCTTGTTGTCATTGTCAGGCGAGTTTTGATGGGTCTTTTCTGTATTCTTACTCTCCATCGTCTCCTCCTTTCCCTTCTTGTCCTTTTTCATAACTTCGTTGCCATTATTGGTAGTGGAAGAAGAACCACCTGATAACAAAATAAACAAATTATTGATTGTTTTAGGGGAAAAAAAACACAACGACTCGCACTTGTATTATTATGGCGAAGTTTCAGCATGCATGATTAGTTGATAATAAAGCTGACGAATCAATACGATGGAAACCATGCAATTAATTTGGTGGGCGCTCATGATTCAGAAACATGGTCATCATGAGTCACGGCGGCTTGGGTGTCATCCTGAACAGATCATTAGTTTTAATTTTCTCTCTCTCAAATACTCCCTCCTTCCAGCAAAGGAAGTCATTCTAACATTTTTAAGACAGATTAGTGTTCAGGAGCCAGACAATTACGGAGTGCAAGGAAACTCTTAGTTTTGTGTGTGCATGCATGCATGCAAGCTAGCTCTCAACCAATGTTGTGTGCAGTTGGCAAATCCCCACGCGCATGCACGCAAAGTCCAATAGAGGCATGATTTAATACCGGGCCCACTTCTCCTAGAATGACTTTCTTTTGTGGGACGAATTTCAAATGCTAGAATGACTTCCTTTGCCGGACCGAGGGAGTACACAGTAGAGCTACACATATTAGTATTAAATTAAAAGAAGAGGTAGTTCAAAGTTTTACAACGTAGGACAGTGAACAAGACGATGCATATATCGATCGTGGCGAGGTGAGTAGGGTTTTTGTCTCCGATTTTCGGGAAGACCGACTGACGTTCTAATAACAATATAATATAATCGCTCTCCATCATATCGATCGTATCACTGCTGATGATGATGGTACGTTCACGCACCGTTTGTCCCTGCCGGCTCATCTCATCAGCCTACAATTATTACGAGCAACTCTGCCTTTACAAAATTGAGGTAGAGTGTGAGCAACCCTACCTTTACAAATGAATCAGACAATACGTGACAGGGAGATGAACAAGCAGTTTGGGCGGGAAATAAATTCCGGCCTCCTAATAATCCCTTCTTCCCGGCCCTATGCATCGTATCCCCGTTTGCCTGCTGGCTCATCAAAACAAAAAATATAACCCACGCATATATACAATTAATGAATCGTCTTCCTCTTCTACTCGTCTTCCCTCAATCAACCAAGTAAAGCAGCCATCCAACCACAGGCACACAGAGATGTAGCTAGAGCACGCCATAGGCGCTAGGGGAACGGAATGTATGCATGTAATTATAAGCGCGGTGTTTAGCTAGCTTACCTTCTTCATTGCCGCTCATAGTCCCTGGGGAGGCTGATCGAAACGACCTAGATTTTGTGTATGTATTGCCCGAGTTAAAGAGCTTTAGGGATGGTGATCGATTTACTTGCAACCTTGGACGAGCCTAGCTTCTCGACATGCATATATATAGACGGTACTAGTACAAGAAGAACGTGTGCGAGACGGTTTGGTTGGTCTAAGTAGTTTCATCAGAGACCATGGCATCTAGACTCCCTCCATTCGCAAATATATGACGTTTAGGACAACCAAATTAGTTTATTTTTGAACTAAATAACTTGTCCTAAACGTCATATATATATTTATAAATGGAGGTAGTACGTATATAGCGGAGAAAATGCGCGCGGCAGAAATTTCTTGGCTGGTCGTTATTACCTATCTAGCTTTCGTGGGTTAGTTATTAGTGTATAGGTGTGATGAGTCCCTCCTGCAGCGGGAATTTCGTGGTTGACTCCATACTTGAACCGGTGATGATGTAGTCGAAATTAATGAAGTCGCGGGAAACAAGCTAATACTAGGTTTTTCACTTGTTTGCTGAGTCAACTGTACTCAGTGCAGCCAACCAACGCAACGCAATATTCAACTGGTCCGCGGGGCGACGGGCCTGGACGCAGAATAGTTTGTGCCTGTCTTAGTTTCTCGATCGCTACAATGCAATATTAATTGGAAGCTAGCAACCGGGCCGGGGGACGACGGACCAGGTCGATCAGTCATCTGGAAAGGCAGAATAGTATACTACTATAGAAATTTCTTGGCTGGTCATTTCGTGGTTGACTATTCTGGAAACCTAGCTAGTATCATCTGGAAAGCTTTCGTGGGCTAATTAGTTAGGTGTGATGAGTCCCTCCTGCAGCGGAAATTTCGTGGTTGACTACACTCCATACCTGAACAGGTGATGATGTAGTCGAAATTAATGAAGTCGCGGGAAATAAGCTAATACTAGGTTTTTCACTTGTTTGCTGAGTCAACAGTACTCAGTGCAGCCGGCCAACGCGCTACAATCAAGTGGTGTGTGAGTTTCCCCTCTCCATCTCTTGCTTAATCGTGAGCTGGCTAGGCAACGCAACATTGATTGCAAGCTAGCAACCGAGCCGGGGGCGACGGGCCTGGACGCAGAATAGTCTGTGCGTGTCTTAGTTTCTTGATGGCTATATAGTTACGACCAGGTCGATCAGTCATCTGGAAAGGCAGAATAGTATGTGCTTTTGCTACAATCAACCATTTGCTAATCCAATCTCTCTTCTTTGTTTTCCTCCATCTCTTTCCTTATTGGCATCAGCAACGGTGAGTGAGATAAAATTTTCCACTCAGTGGGTACGATTTTTTTCACTCAATGGGCACGACGTCCATCACTAAAAGAATATTAGCTGAAAATAGGAGTACCCATGCTGAGTATGGGGCTCGAACTCGGTGGATAGGTTCCACCACAAGTAACCTACGCTCAGTTCGCGATAATTGACCTTGTCGTTTTGATTACATGAGAATTTAAATTAATCAACAGTTTCCCTGATCCGATGCTTCAGGCGAATGTTGTCAAAAGGTCGCAGCAATCGCCCTGTTCGTTTGGGTTTATTCGGCTTAAAAGATTATTAGTTTCTACCGACGGGCCCTGTTTGCTAAGTTGGATCCTGAGTATAAGCGAGAGTTGATAGATTTATTAAAGGAATTTAAAGATTATTTTGCTTGGAAATATAATGAAATGCCTGGTTTAGATCAATCAATTGTTGAACATTGGTTGCCAATCAAACCTAAATATTGGCCATTTAAACAAGCTCCAAGGAGATTTAACCCAAATGTTCTTGATGATATCAGAAAGGAGACTGAAAAATTACTAGAAGCAAAATTTATCCGACCGTGCCATTATGCAGAGTGGATATCGAGTGTTGTTCCCGTGTATAAGAAAAATAGGAAGTTAAGAGTTTGCATCGATTTCAGAGATCTGAACAAGGCTACACCCATGGATGGTTATCCGATGCCAATAGCCGATATGTTGATAGATGCAGCAACCGGACATAAGGTTATTAGTTTTATGAACGACAATGCAGGATATAATCAAATTTTTGTAGCTGAGGAAGACATAGCAAAAACAACTTTTATTAGGTACCCTGGCGCAATCAGCTTATTTGAATGGGTTGTGATGACTTTTGGTTTGAAAAATGCTGGTGCAACTTATCAGAGGGCAATGAACTATATTTTTCATAAGTTGATCGGCAGGATTGTTGAAATCTACATTGATGATGTGGTAGTAAAATAAAAAGGGTACAAAGAACATCTAGCTGATTTGCGGGAGACTTTGGAGTGCATAAAAAATATGGTTTAAAGATGAATCCTAATAAGTGTACGTTTGGAGTATCAGCTGGACAATGTTTGGGTTTTATGGTCCACGAGAGAGGAATTGAAATTGGTCAAAAAAAGTATGAAATCAATTGATGATGCAATACCCCCGACTACTAAAATAGAGTTACAATCTTTGCTTGGTAAGATTAATTTTATCAGAAGGTTTATTTCAAATTTATCAGAAAGAGTTCTGCCATTTTCTCCTTTGTTGAAGTTAAAAAATGATCAAGAATTTAAATAGGGAAACATACAACAAAAGGCGTTCGAGGAGATAAAAGAGTATATGAAGTGTCCACCTGTGCCGATCCCTCCTCAGCAAGGTAAGTCTTTTAAGTTGTACGTGTCGGTCGATAGCCAAACAAATGATCGGCCTTAATACAAGAGTTTGAGGGAAAAGAACGAGTTGTTTTCTATTTAAATAGAAGGCTTTTGATCAAGAAACAACATATTCTCTTATTGAAAAGTTATGCTTATGCTTATATTTCTCTTGCAATAAGCTACGACATTACTTGTTATCGGCTGAGTGTACAGTTGTATCTAAGGCTGATGTGATCAAGCACATGTTATCAATGCCAATATTAAATGGGAGAATGGGAAAGTGGATTCTTACATTATCAGAATTTGACTTGAGGTACGAATCGGCTAAAACAGTCAAGGGGCAAGTAATAGCCGATTTTATTACTGAGCATCATAAACCAAATATTGGCTATGTTGAACTGATACCTTGGACATTGTTCTTTGATGGATCATCATGCAAGTAAGGTGGTGGCATTGGTATTGTTATTGTTTCACCTCGAGGTGCAAGTTTTGAGTTTGCTTTTCCAATTAAACCAATGGCTACCAACAATCAAGCAGAATATGAAGCTATTCTTAAGGGACTTCAACTTCTTCATGAAGTAGGCCGAGTCAATTGAAGTATTTGGAGATTCACGGTTAGTTATTAATCAGTTGATCAGCCTATATGAATGTAAACATGATATTCTAAGGAGATACTATGATGAATGTCAGAGGTTATAGAGATGAGGGTGTCTCCATAAATGGGACCACAGTCTCTTATGACTGCTAGACATTTTAGTTAATTTACAGAGACGAGGGATGGAGACACGGTTTCTTATGATGGCCTGACATTTTAGAAAGTGGACTCTCAGTTAGCCCGTGTCTAAAAATCAAGAGCCTTGTCTTCTAGAATCTTTTTTTTGTTAGTCAATATTTGTGAGACACGATAAATATCACTAGATTAATGATGAAATTTATTTTTGTAATAACCTATTTAAAGACACAAATGTTTATACTTTTTTTATTAATTGAGTCAAACTTGTGTTAGACTTATTAGGAGGCCATATTTCCATTTTTTGATATAGGGGTACTATACTTATATAAACAAAAGAAGTACATTGTGACACAAATGAAACAAAACACAAGCCCACTAAAAAGGCCTAATGATTGTTTGGTTTAAAAGTAACTCCGAGAGACTCTTTATATTCTTCTTAATTTATAGAAATAAAGATTTTGATGAAACAATAGTCTCCAACAGACTCTTTGGATCTCCAAATATATAGACATCCTCTATTCTAAATTTCTCGCTAGCCAAAGATTGAGAGCGAAAATAACTCTCTAGAGTACGCACACATATAGAAAAATTGATGGAGGATATAAAGATATAGAAAGCGACTTTTACTCAAATGACACTATAAATTATGGTTTAAACAGTAAATTTTAAAAGGGATGTTGAAGATGCTCTACAACCATATTTAGGTGGAGCTAATATTACCACGGCGCTGTATCATCTCGCAAGTTTTTTTTCCACAGAATACAACAAAATGTTGTGGTCCGGAATTTTTTATAGGTTCCAGACTGATTAATATATAGTACTCCCTCTATTCCATGTTACTACATGTTTTGACTTTACTCAAATGACACTATAAATTATGATTTGCATAATGTCAAGATATATAGTGAAAATATTCTATTAAATAAAAAGACAAAAACGTCGGAAGTAGTGCGTTGCATGCTCTACATGCATGCACTACCCCTCATGAGCCCCGACCAATTCATTAGCCTTCTCCTTGAGAAGCTCCCACACGTCCCGGACATGGCGCATCTCGGTCATGACCCCGCCAACGGCGAGCCGGATGACGAACTTGTCGTCCATGACGAAGTGCGTCATGAACGCCCGCCCGCTCGCATTCACAGCAGCAAAAAGCTGGCGGTTCAGACCATCCACCGCGTCATCATCGATCCCGAGCCGCGGGCGGAGACGGAAGCACACCAGCGAGAAGTTCCTCGGCACCACGACTTCGAAGCGCTCGTCCGCCACCACTGCGAGCTCGAACCACTCCGCCATCCGAACATGCCTCCGGATGTAGTTGCGCATGGCCGCCGCTCCATAGCGCCGCAGCACCACCCAGACCTTGATGGCGCGGAAGCGTCGTGACAGTGCGATCTGCCAGTCCTTGTAGTCGATGGTTGACACATCACCGCTGCTGCCGACGTTCTTGAGGTACTCTGGGTCAGTGGACAGTGCGCTGGTGAGGGCGGTCGGGTCTGCCACCCAGAGGCAGCAGCAGTCCATGTTGGTGAGGAACCACTTGTGTGGGTTCATGCTCACCGAGTCCGCGAGCTCGGCGCCATCGAGGTGACACCTGAACTCTGGGCAAATCGCCGCGCTGCCGGCGTATGCGGCGTCGATGTGCAGCCACATTCCTGTTATTTGTTGGAAATATATATAGTTATAAGAATCATGTCTCTTGTCAGGTGACAGTTACTGAGTATCTATGAAATCGTTTCTACACTTGCGCTGTGGTCCATATTAGTCCATACTCCCTCTGTCCCTAAAAAAGAGTCATTCTCGTTAACTTTGACCAAATATATTTAACAAAATATTAATATTTATGGTACATAATTAGTGTCATTAGGTAGATTGTTAAATATAGTTTCATAATAATTTTATTTAGAAATATAAATATTACACGTATTTTTTATAAACCTAGTCAAATTTGAGAAAGTTTCACCAGCACAATTCATATAGCGACTCTTTTTTAGGCATCGAGTGAGTACATGCATCAGTACGACCAGTGCACGCCTTACATGCATGAGTGGACGTACCATAACAGCGCGCCACCTGACCGAGCTCGCGGACTTCGTGCCGACACGGACTGGGTCAACGGCGCCGAGACCAGTCGTGCCGACACGGACTGGGTCAATGGCGCCGAGACCAGTCGTGCCGACGGTAGCGCACAGGTACAGAGGAACCAGTCCACGGGCGACGTCCTCCTCGACCGCTGCTCGGACAGTGTCCGCACTCAGGCCGTACCCGGACTCCGCCGTCGTGTGCAGGACACGGAAGTTCGCCGGAGGGATGCCGACGATCCTGGCACCCTTCTGGAAGGTGGCGTGGGTCTGGTCGGAGGCCTATACGACCATCCTAAGGATGGCAGCGGCAAGGGTGCACACCACGGCCTCGCACGTGCTCCCGTGCAGCACGCCGCCGCCACCTCCCGCGAAGCAGAATAGCTCCGGCAGTCCGAGGAGCCCGGCCATCCAGTCCACCACGACCTGCTCCAGCTCGGTGGCCACGGCCGACGCCTTCCACATGAATGGCACGACGTTGAGGCCGGCCGACAGCATCTTGCCGGCGAACCCCGCGCCGCTCGCGTTCGCTTGGAAGTAGGCAAAGAAGCTGGGGCTCTGCCAGTGCGTCAGCCCCGGGAGGACGTCCCGCTGCACGTCGTCAAGGATTCGGTCCATGGACTCGCCCGTCTCGGGCGCTGCGTCGGGGAAATTAAACCTTGCGGATGGACCCTGGCTTGGCGTCGGGGGCCAAGACCGGGTACCGCTCGATGCCGCGGTAGTAGCGGGCGAGGAAGTCGACCACGGCGGTCGATTCCTCGGCGAATGTATCCGGGTTTAGGGAGAAAAGGGCGTCGTCCAGTGGAAGGCTACCCATGGAAGTACACGAAATGAAAAGGAAACTAGCGGTTCACAGAAGCACCGGATGACTAATGCTGTGATTTGCTTTGGAAGCTTGGCTTCATTTTTGTTCATATATAAAGACCCTAGCATTATTAAGCCACGTAGACCATGAAGGAGCAAGTAGATGAACAAGGATCAACCAAACCTAAATCTACTAAGGGGTTGGGTCCCCGCACCTCTGTCCATAGGGGATCACCGGTTAGGAGAGAGGAGGGGAACAAGGCGGTGGCAGTTGTTTATGTGGACTCGGGGTGCAAATCCCTAGTAGATAGTTTTCATAGCTTCAAACCGACCAAACTATTGTCCTTTTCTTTTGCAAGGGACCTAGGCCTTCAATTACACAGTATGAGCCACGAGCAGAGAGAAGATTGTGGGTCCCAATTGTTCCAGACACTGCCTCGCCATGATGTGGAAGACCTAATAATGCATTTTTTTTTGCTGGTTGAAACATCCAACCTAGGGGGACTGACCGACTGACACATCTAACCTTGGGGGACAGACAATTTTGGCCCCACTCCCTCCCCACCGCGCGCTACTTAGACTGACTCCAACGGCCGAACCCAAACATGAGACCCATTTCACAGTTTAGGTAACGCACAGTAAAAGAGTTAGGTACCCATAACTTAGACCTCTCCAACAGAGGTCCCGAGCAGCCAGCCCCAAATGGGAGGCGGCCTATCGCGCTGAGGTGGAGGAGACTGTCGCGCCGGGGAGGCTCGCAGTGGCAGGGAGGCAGGACGCCACGCGGGGGCGGGCTCGGCATGCCAGGGCGGGGCGGCCACTCTGGGGCCAGCTCGCCTCGCCGGCCAGGGTGAGAGGCGGCGGGGCCCAGATCCGCGCACCCCCGCCTCCTCCTCGCCGCACCGGAGTAGGGCAACGCGCGGAGGTGGTGGTGGGCTGCCACACCGAGGTGGAGGCGGGCCGCAGCACCGGGGCAGGGGCTGCCGCCCGGAGCAGGGCAACACACCCGCGCTCAATCCCGTGCAGAGGAGGGAGATGGCGGAGGTGAGGAGGATGGCGTGGTCGAGGTGGAGGCGGGCCGCGCGCCGGGGCAGGGCTCGTCGCGCCGGGGCAAGCTTGCCGCGCGCACCGGCGGGGAGGTGGCTAGGCAACGCAACATTGATTGCAAGCTAGCAACCGGGCCGCGGGGCGACGGGCCTGGACGCAGAATAGTCTGTGCGTGTCTTAGCTTCTCGATGCTATATAGTTATATTACGACCAGGTCGATCAGTCATCTGGAAAGGCAGAATAGTACGTGCTTTTGCTACATTCAGCCATTTGCTAATCCAATCTCTCTTCTTTGTTTTCCTCCGTCTCTTTCCTTATTGGCATCAGCAACGGTGAGTGAGATAAAATTTTCCACTCAGTGGGTACGAATTTTTTCACTCAATGGGCACGACGTCCATCACTAAAAGAATATTAGCTGAAAATAGGAGTACCCATGCTGATTATGGGGCTCGAACTCGGTGGATAGGTTCCACCACAAGTAACCTACGCTTAGTTCGCGATAATTGACCTTGTCGTTTTGATTACATGAGAATTTAAATTAATCAACAGTTTCCCTGATCCGATGCTTCAGGCGAATGTTGTCAAAAGATGGCAGCAATCGTCCATTTCGTTTGGGTTTGTTCGGCTTAAAAGATTATTAGTTTCTACCGACGGGTCCTGTTCGCTAAGTTGGATCCTAAGTATAAGCGAGAGTTGATAGATTTATAAAGGAATTTAAAGATTATTTTGCTTGGAAATATAATGAGATGCCTGGTTTAGATCATCAATTGTTGAACATCGGTTGCCAATCAAACCTAAATATCGGCCATTTAAACAAGCTCCGAGGAGATTTAACCCAAATGTTCTTGATGATATCAGAAAGGAGACTGAAAAATTACTAGAAGCAAAATTTATCCGACCATGCCGTTATGCAGAGTGGATATCGAGTGTTGTTCCCGTGTATAAGAAAAATAGGAAGTTAAGAGTTTGCATCGATTTCAGAGATCTGAACAAGGCTACATCCATGGATGGTTATCCGATGCCAATAGCCGATATGTTGATAGATGCAGCAACCGGACATAAGGTTATTAATTTTATGGACGACAATACAGGATATAATCAAATTTTTGTAGCTGAGGAAGACATAGCAAAAACAGCTTTTAGGTACCCTAGCGCAATCAGCTTATTTGAATGGGTTGTGATGACTTTTGGTTTGAAAAATGATGGTGCAACTTATCAGAGGGCAATGAACTATATTTTTCATAAGTTGATCGGCAAGATTGTTGAAATCTACATTGATGATGTGGTAGTAAAATAAAAAGGGTCACCGAACTCTTGCTCGTACTCTTGGCGCTGGCGTACTTCTTCTTCATGGCGAGAGAATCGGTGTCCGTCGATTTGACGTCGCGCGTCCTGGAGGTTGTTGAGGTGCGCTCGAACGTCTCCGTCGACTTCTTCATTGTGTTGGCGAGGGTAGTCGACGCGGTGCCCCCTAGCTCTCCCCTATTGGGGTTGTCCATCATCAGGATGCTAGTCGGTGAAACAACTTCTACTGGGGCGGTGATTAGATCTTGGCATGATAGATCGGCGAATCGAGCTTGTCGAGTAGGAAGGTCTCTGATCCTGGTGGATCTCATTGACCTGGTAGTGCGCTGCTTTGAGCATTGCAGCGACCTTGGTGACTTCTAGTGTTTGCTCAAGCTAGGCGAGCTCATTGGCAGCCACGACCAAGTTGGTGCTTGGAGTCTTGTAGACAGCGTGGCCGTCGACATGGACGAATTCATCATCATGGTTGTGTTGGAGTGGGTGTGGCCTTCCTTGTGAGTTGAGCTGTTCGTTGCGAGCAGCCTCGGCTAGCACAAGGGCAGCCTCATTTGCTCGGCGCTACGCATAGTTGGCGTTAATGTTGACATAAGCGGCGCGGTCCTTTTCGGTTTCTCCATCCCATGGTAGTCTGCCATGGGTATCTGGGGTCGTACCCCCCACAAGGGTTCTTTATAATCTTGGTGCTTTTTTCAGGGCATAGTGTGAACTGTCATACAATGGCAGCAGCTGATCAAAAGGATGGAGACCCTCGCCGAGGAGAACGCAAAGCTGAAGGAGACGATGAAAATGATGGAGAAAAACGTCTAGAGGGCCCAGCACGAAAGGGATCTTGCCAAATCAAACACGAGGGACCTGGAGTACCAAAAGGTCACCTTATCCAAACAGCTGATGACCATCTTCGAGCAGCTGAGGCGTTTCTCCGAGCAGCTGGAGCGCAACTCCGAGCAGCTGAGAAGCGTCTCTGAGCAGAAGAAAGGTACTGCAGATCGGTGAAGTTGTTCTGCATTGCCGAACAGTCTTGATGTTGCTGACGATCGTCACATTTGTAGAGAAAGATGTGGAGCTCGGCCAGCTATGTCAAGCCATCGGTCAACTCTAGGAGGAGAAGGAGAAGGCATCTGGACGAGCAGAGAAACTAGCCGAGGAGCTGAAAGGTGAGTAGTTCATGGTCGGAGTTGTTGCTGATATGATTGCTTTGTCTGATGAATCCCCTTGGTGTCTGCAGAATACTGTTGAAGGACCAAGGCACAGCTCGACATGATGGAGTTAGAGGCCAGAACTCAGAGGGGGAAACTTGATGTTGTGGTGGCTAGAGTCAAGCCTGTGCTCGAGTGTATCGATGAGGAGGTGGCTCCTCAGCCCGACGACAGGCCACCCCATCCGGACACCATCATCAACGGGTGCAAGGAAGCATGGGAAAACTTCAAGAGCTTCAACCACGACGCCACTATCTCCATCGTGATGCACGATGTGGCAGTGGTCCAGTTTCATTACCCTGCCATCAACCTTCAAGCGATAGGGGCCAAATTCGGTAGAGGGATGGGTGCGACGAAGTAGGAGCAGCTGAAGGATGAGGTGGAGGACACGGCGAAGAAGCTGGCCGGCGACGTCGAGTTGTTTAGCGAGGTGGACGATGAGGGCCAAGCGCAATGACCTATGTGGAGAGGAACCTATAAGGAACATCTAGAGAGGAGAGTTAGATGCGCGAGGGCATAAGTGAACATTTATGTATTCGTATAAATGTTGTAAGTAGACATTGTGTGCATGTTTATATAGTTTGCTAGCACTTTTGGAGAAAAATAGATTTGTTGTTAACCCTAACGCATTTATATGTGGTATAAGTAGCGTCCGAGCAGTTAGTTCGTTACTGAGCTCTTGGCCTTGGCTAGCCCGTATTCCATAACATTGAGCGCTGGAGCCTGTGCACATGTAGGAGGAATAGGCGTGACTGAGGAACCACAGCCGACCACCCATAATGTAGAGTGTGGAGCCCGTAGCACGTGTAGGGAGAGATCGGAGACTGAGTTTTCTCCAAAGAACATAGAGCAAAACGTGTGCTGCTCGATGGTTGGGGAAATATCTTAGAGATATTTTAGTATGGAGAAACAAGGCGGAGCATATACTGAGATTACATATAATTGTCGGAGTTCAAACAGGAGTAGCATAGAGCTGGCGATCGCAAATAGAGATTAAACCAGAGTGGAGAAATAATAGAGACAAATTATGGCAACAAAAACTTCATTCATTATGGAGTGGAGGGTACATATCTAGAGCGTTTCAAGGATAGAAACGTATGAGGTGCTCGATATACCACGAATTGGGGATATCGATTCCATCCAAGTCACATAGCCGGTAAGACCCTAGTTGGGTAACCTCTTTGACCATGTAAGGCCCTTCCTAGGGGGAGGAGAGCTTGTGCATCGCTTCAGTTTTCTGCTTCCTATGGAGAACGAGGTCACCCACAGCAAATGAATGACCTTTGATGTTGAGATTGTAGTATCTTCGTAGGCCTTCTAGGTATTTGGCTGTGCGGATGCAAGTGATCAGGTGTTCTTCTTCAGCCCTACTGATGTCCTCTGTGCGAACAGCTGCAGCTTGCTCTTCATTATAATGCTCTACTCTAGGTGCTCGGAAGGCAATGTCCACGGTAAGTACGGCTTCTGAGCCGTAGACCAAAAAATATGGAGATACACTGGTGTTGCGACTAGCTTGAGTGCGCAGTCCCCAAACCATAGCGAGGAGCTCTTTGAGCCATCTGTCCGGATGTTTTTCCTCTTTCTGGTATAGTGTCTTTTTGAGGGCATCGAGGATCATGTCGTTCACCTATTTGACCTGGTCGTTGGCTCTAGGACAGGCAATAGAGACATATTTGACGGAGATGCATCGGTCTTCACAGAAGTCCCAAAAATGGTGACCAGTGAATGTAGTTCCGAGGTTAGTGATAATGCTGTTCGGGAGACCGAATCTATGGATGATATCTTCGAAGAGCTCAACTGCCTTCATTGTAGTGGCCAAAACAAGTGGTTTGTATTCGATCCACTTAGAGAACTTGTCAATGGTGACGTATACGTACCGAAAACCGCCTAGCGTAGGCTTGAAAGGCCTGATCATGTTTAGTCCCCAGCATGCAAAAGGCCAAGAAGCTGGGATGGTTTGCAATTCCTGCGCCGGCACGTGTTTTTGCTTGGTGAAAAATTGACATCCTTCACAACGTCGGACGAGGTCTTCTGCATCGGCAATGGTCATGGGCCAGTAAAAACCAGCTTAGAAAGCTTTGCCAACAAGGGTTCTAGAGGCCGCGTGATTGCCACAAGAACCAGAGTGAATTTCAAGAAGTAGTTTCACTCCCTCTTCTTAGGTGATGCGTTTCTACAGTATCCCTTCCTTGGCACTTTTCCTCATTAAGTTCCCGTCTACCAGCACGTAATGCTTGCTCCGATGGATGAGGTGTTCAGTTTTGGTCTTGTCGATGGGTACGTCAGCGCTGGTGAGGTACTTGATGAACTGCTCCCTCCAATCTACGACCGGCGAAGGTACTGCAAGAATCAGCTGCTCGACGGGGGGGGGGGGGGGGGATTTCTTAGACTTTCTTCTCTTCCTTAATAGACGGTGTAAAGTGGTCTTGAACAAAGACTCAAGGTGGGATCGTGGCACAAGAAGAGCCTATCTTGGATAGGTGGTCGGTGAGCTGATTTTGGTCTCGTACCACGTGGTGGTACTCGATACCGTAGAACTTTCCTTCGAGTTTCCTAATCTCGGCGTAGTATGCATCCATCTTCTTACTAGAATAGGACCAATCATTGTTGACTTGGTTGATGACCAGCGCGGAGTCCCCGCATACCATGAGGCGTTTAACGCCGAGCTCGACGGCTATACGGAGTCCGTGGAGACATGCTTCACATTCCGCGGCATTGTTGGAAGCTGGGAAATGAATTCAGAGGACATAATGGAGCTTGTCCTTAGTTGGAGTAACGAATAAAATGCTAGCACCAGCACCGTTTATGTTGAGGGTGCCGCCAAAATATATCACCTAGTGCTCGGGGCAAGCAGCAGGGATGGGCTCTTGGATCTCGGTCCACTCAGCAATGAAGTCAGCAAGCGCCTGTGACTTGATGGTCGGCCTGCTTCTGAATTCTATGGAGTAAGTGCCAAGCTTTACAGCTCACTTGATGAAGTGGCCATTGGCCTCTTTGTTGCGGAGGATGTCCCCTAGAGGGAACTCGGTGACCACAATGATCTTGTAGTACTCGAAGTAATGGCAGAACTTGTGCGATGTGACCAGAATGGCATATAGCAACTTTGGAACCTGACGGTAATGAGTTTTGGACTCATTAAGAACCTTGCTGATGAAGTAGACCAGATGTTGTACCTTGTAGGCATGCCTGGCTTCCTCGTGCTCAACGATGATAGCTGTGCTAACGATGCAAGAAGTGACGGCGATGTAGATCAGTAAGGTTTTGTCTAGTTGAGGCGCCGTCATGAGTGGAGGCTTCGTTAGAAACAACTTGAGCTGCTCGAAAGCCATATCAGCCTCCTCCGACCAGGAGAAGTGCTCGGAGGCCTTGAGTAGTTTGAAGAACGGTAGTCCCTTTTCACTAAGGCGTGATATAAAGCAGCTGAGAGCAGCAATGCACCCTATAAGCTTCTGTATTACCTTTACGCAGGTTGGCTGTTTCATGTTGGTGATGGCGGAGACCTTATTGGGGTTGGGTTCGATACCACGAGCACTGACAATGTAGCCCAGGAGTGTGTCGGATGGAACTCCAAAGATGCACTTTGAAGGATTCAACTTCCATCTGAATCTTTTAAGGTTGGTGAACATTTCTTCGAGGTCAGCAATAAGATTGACAGTGGTTTTGGATTTGATGACCACATCATTGATGTAAGCTTCGACGTTGTGGCCTATCTATTGGTCAAGGCACTCTGGATGGCACTTTGGTAGGTCGCCTCGGTGTTCTTGAGTCCAAAGGACATGGTGGTATAGCAATATGCACTGAAAGGCGTGATGAACGATGTTTTGATCTGGTCATCCTCTTTTTGGGATATCTGGTGATAGCCGGAGTAATAGTTGAGGAAGGAGAGCAGTTCATAGTAGGCGGTGGAGTCTACAACCTCATCTATCCGAGGCAGACCAAAGGGGTCTTTAGGGCAGTGTTTGTTGAGATCGGTGTATTCAATGCACATTCTCCATTCTTTATTCTTTTTTGAACAAGAACAGGGTTTGCTAGCCATTCAGGATGATACACTTCTTTAATAAATCCAGTAGCTAGGAGCTGTTTTATTTCTACCCTAATGGCCTCCTTCTTTTCTGGCGCGAATCGTCAAAGTTTCTGCTTGATCGGTTTGACGGTCGGCGAGACATTCATAGAGTGCTCGATCTTCTCCCGTGGTACCCCTGGCAAGTCTGTAGGTTTCCAAGCAAACATGTCGGTGTTGGCACATAGGAAGGAGATGAGCGCACTTTCCTATTTGGGGTCATGATGAGCCCCAATCTTGATGATCTTGGTGGGGTCGTTGAGGCCGAGACTGACCTCCTTCATTTCCTTGGACTTGGCGGAGGCACATGGAGGCTCCAGCGCTGACCAACCAAGTAGTGTGGTATGGCCATGAACTTGGCTAGATCTGACCAACCAAGTATGGCATGGTAGGCGGTGTTGAAGTCGACGACGTAGAAGTTGATGTGTTCGATGTGGAAGTTGCTAGCCATGCCGAATTGTACCAGGAGGGTGATCTCTCCAAGTGACTTGGATGCCCTGCTAGGTACCACACCCCAGAAGGAGGAGTCGGAGGGAGTGAGGTCTTCTATTCCAAGGCCTAGCTCCTTTAGGGCTCCGGTGAAGAGGAGGTTCCGGGCGCTTTCGCCATCGACGAGCACTTTCCTGAATAGTACTTTCTTGACGGTGGCATCAAGAACGAGGGGGAAACGTCCTATGTAAGGGATGTCCGCCCACTGGTTGGCCTTGCTGAAGGTGATGGGGACTTTAGACCAGGGGCGATAGCTGGGGTTGGCGATGGCATCTTCTACGTTCACGGCGAGCACTCGGCGGGTGGTGAGCTTTCGATCTCTTCTGCTCTCGGCGGCAGCGAGTCCCTCGAAGATAGTGGCAACCACTTTGTCGTGATCCTAGAAGGCGTTGTTGTTGTCCCCGGGTGGTCGGCAACCTCTGGCTCCGTCGTCATTGTCGTCGTCTTTCTTTTTGTCATGGAACTCCTTAGCTAAGCCAAGGCAGACCTTCATCTTGTGCTTGTTATTCTTGTGGAGAGGGCACAGGCCTTCGAGGGTCTTCTTGTGCTGCTCGTCGTAGTTGCGCTTGGTGCGAGGTTCGTCAACGGTGGCGACGATGTTGTCTGGTCGGCGACGGCGATACTGACCGGCTCTAAACCCTTCCGGCCGATCATGACCACTATCATGACAGTGGCCGTGGTCGTCGTAGCGGCAGTCACTATGGCATTGATCATCGGGGCACTCATTGCTGCGGCGACTGGGCGGTGAGTGCCCGCATCCTCGTTGAAGCAAACTTCGGCCTCTTCAGCGTCGGCGTACTGATCGGCGGTCGTGATCATCTCACCAATCCTCTTCAGTGGCTTGCGATTGAATTTGGAGCAGAGGTTGCTGTGATCGAGTCCTCAGACGAAGGCAGTGATGACTTCTGCTTCCATGATGTTGGGAATAGAATTCCTCATCTCGAAAAAGTGTCTGATGTAGCTACGGAGGAGCTCGGATGATTTCTGGTAGATGCGATACAGATCGTGCTTGATAGTTGTCGGTGAAGACCTTCTTCAGCTATTCCCAGGATTCGATGGAATCCTGGGCGAGGCTTGTGAACTAGTTCATCGCAATTGGCATGAGCATGACGGGAAGATAGTTTGCCATGACACTAGTATCTCCCTTGGCGGCACGCACAGCAGTGGCATAAGCTTGTAGCCACTGTGTGGGGTTCATCCGTCCCTCGTAGGGCTTGACCCCAGTGATTTTGAAACCATGGGGCCACTAGAGTGTTTAGAGTGCCCTTGTGAATGCTCAGGGTCCTTCGGGATCATCACCATCGTGATTTGCGACGTTGCCGGCATTGAGTGGCTGGAGGGCTGCGTCCGAATTACCGAACTCTTGCTCATATTCTTGAAGTCGGTGTACTTCCTCTTCATGGAGAGACAAACGACGCCCGTCGATATGACGTCGCGTGTCCCGGATATTGTTGATGTGCGCTTAGACGTCTTGGTCGTGTTGGCGAGGGTAGCCGATCCAGCTCCCCCCTAGTGGGGTTGTCCATCATCACGCTGTTGGTCGGCGAAACGGCTTCGGCTGGGACGGTGATTGGATCATGGCACGGCGGATCGGCAAATCGAGCTTGTTGAGTTGGAAGGTCTCTGATCCTGGTGGATCTCGTTGACCTGGCAGTGCGCCGCTTTAAGCATGGCGGCGACCTTGGCGACTTCCGGCATTTGCTCGAGCCGGAGAAGCTCATTGGCGGCAACAGCCAAGTTGGTGCTTGGGAATTTGTAGACGTCGTGGCCGTCGACACGGACAAATTCGTCGTCGGGGTTTGCGGCAGAGTGGGCGTGGCCTTCCTTGCGAGTCGAGCTGCTCTCCGCTGCGAGTAGCCTCGACTAGCATAATGGTGGCCTTGTTTGCTCGGCGCTGCGCACGGTTGGCATTCCTGTTGACATGAACGGCACGGTCCTTGTCAGTTTCTCCAACCTGTGGAGGGCTGTCGATGCTGACATTAAAAATCCCACCTCGGAAGGGTGGGAAAAGAGGTTGGATGGCGGTGGTTTCGGCGATAGTCTCTGTGGAGCCCTGGGACTCAGATTCTGGATTCTCCTCCGGGATGGTGTGGAGGGTTGCTTCGGGGCGTAGGCCGATGTGTAGCATGTTGACAGTCGGCGAGAGCTGGTCGGCGATCGGGTCGGTGAGAGGATAGATGTCCCCCACCTGGTTGGCGAATCTGCCCCTTAGGGCATTCTGATGGACGGCGACCGCAACCCATGGAGTTTTCTGATCGGCCTTCGATAGATCAGAATCGGAGGGTGGTCGGCGCTAAACCAGAGTGGTCAGAGCCGATTCTATGATGGAGAGGCAGTAGGTGAGCTTCTGGTTAACCTGATCGATGGATGCGATCAGATCGTCGTTGTCGATCTGCTTCCTCGGATAGCGGGGGAGCAGGCGGCGAGTTGTTGACGAAGACGAGATCGGATCTGCTGTCGCAGGTGCTAGTGTGGTCAGCGCAGAATCAATCCGCACCGAATCAATGATCTCTTCGTCTCCATTAGGATTGATGACCTAGGTGATCGTTCCGACCATAAAGATCTGGCCGGACTTTGGGGAGGACAGCACGCACACCCCTACCTGGCGTGCTAACAGTCGATAGAATATCGTCGGCAGTACTCATAGGGGTATCCCACGAAGGTAGATTGATCGACAGAGATGCGTGTAATCGAGAACAAGAAGGCAATAGAGACACAAGAGTTAGACAGGTTTGGGCCGTTGGCGCGACGTAATAGCCTACTCCTGTGGCCTGTTGGTTTGTATTGGCTACTGTATGATATTGTGTGTGTTTTGAGGGGGTCCTGTTCGCCTTATATAGTCTGGGGCCAGGGTTACAAGTCGGTTAGATATATGAGATAACTGTAAAGTAATAACATATTATATGAATCATGGAATCGAACGTATCGTAACAGATCTCGTAGTGTCTTCAGGATATCGCCCTTGATGTCTTACGGTGCACGTCAAGCAGTGCCATGCACCGTAGGTCTTCGTCTTGTGGACTAGACCGCCCCTAAAAACGCAGCCCATATAGTCTGCCATGATATCCGGAGTCGTACCCCACGTTCACCGTCTGCGGGAGAAGTCCGGACTCCTGCACTCGTCTAAAGGTGGAGCTTTCGGCACGGACGCACACTGGAGGAGCAGCACGTGGGTTCTACTACGTTGGTGGAGCAGCAGCAGTGCTGCATCACCGCCATCACGTGTGTGCGTTGCCTGCACTTCCCGACGACGAAGTTGCACATGGACGGGATGTGTGCGAGGCAGCCGCCAGGCGCCATCTACCAAGATGAAGGACGGCCGGCAAGCCACGTGCACTTGACGTCTGAAGCGATCGAGATGCATGGCAGGCTGGCTGCGGCGTTTGTGCTGCGCCATCGTCTAGAAGGACACGAACAGCCATCTTGGACTCCATGCAGCCACCGGTCCCACATAGAGAAGACGGATGCCTTGGCGTTAGCTCCAGGGCCGGCCTCGTATCTACATGGGAGTACGGCACCGAGAGGCTGCCGTTAACGGCTCAGCGCATGGGCGACAAGAGATCTCAACCCCGGGTGCAGGAGGAATGCAGGTAGGCTCTTCGTCGATGAGCGCCTCATCTGGCGATCACATCTTTGATCGCCACGGATGCACACAAGCCGGCTGCACGTGGAACGTCAGGCCTCGGCTCTCGGTCAACAGCGTACAGAGCAGAAGATAGATTGGAGAGGACGCATTTATCAGCAGCGCCAACTGCAGCACGGGAAGGTCGTGCGCGAGACGGACCTACACGGACGACGCGTTCAAAGGTTCTTCATCATCAACAGCTCCTTCATTTATCAACGTCCGAAGCTCCCTCAGATCATCGCACGGTCTGCGCCGTCCGCCAGTGCCGGTCCTAAGATTTTGAGGGCCCTCTGGCGAACTTGTCGCGACGGTCCCTCTCGACAAATGTTTCTTAGGTAACATTCTAAAATTCTAACACCTGACCTAAACTACGAGAAAAACATAACTATATGAGTACAAAGTACTAGACAAACATTGAACAAGGAAAAAACCCTAGGGCCTAGACAATTTGGATATGAACTTATTCAGAACCAAGATTCACAAATCACAAAAAGGGCAGAAGGCAATAACCAAGATCAGATGTCGTCGTCTTTGTCAAGCCCTGCTTCAGCTGCCTAGTTGCCGCCGTCGTCTGGCTTCTGGAAGACTGGAACTCGACCATCGGTGTCTCGGTGATCTGCGCTGGTGATCGCGTGGTGAACTGGTGATCGACGTTGTGTCTCTCGCAGTCTCCCGTCTCGCCAGAAGTCCGGAAGTCGCGACTCGCGATCGCTATGTGCGCGTGTGCGGGTGTTGGCGGCTCAGCTCCTTGCCTCCCGGAAAGAAAAAGGCCGACGACTCTTTTTGCTGATGGGCCGCTGTATTTTCTCATTAATCTTAAATTCTAATGGACTATAGCTAAAGGGTATGGAGTATTTTATACTTGGGCTTGGGCCCCCATCCCGCGAGGGCCCTCGGCCGTCGCACCTCCTGCCCACCCCTTAGGGCCGGCACCGCCGTCCGCTAGAGATCGAAGATGGCATGTTCGAGAACCGAGGACGGTGGTGGCATGCACGTCGTCCTCCATGGGTGAGAAACTAATCTCATTTCCCCCTATTTTTCCACAGCTCCATGTATGCTGGCTGGTATTGTGTGGCTCCAGCCACGAGATGGTGAGGATGGACGACGACAAGCGGACGGAGATGACGCCCGGCTGGCAGTAGGATCCATCAGCGTCTGGATGCACGGAAGCGGCAAGGACGCCATCGAGAACGGCACCACATCTATATCAACGACACCAGTGCACCGTGCGACGTCGAGCCGAGTTTGGATGCCATCTGCAATGGCCCCTACCCCAACGATACCGCCGCACCGAGAAGGCGACGCTACACCGACTATACATCTAACGGCGAACATCGACGAGGAAGGCAACGCTACACCGACTAACTACCGGCGAACAACGACGAGGAAGGCGACGCTACACCGACTAACTACCGGCGAACAACGACGAGGAAGCGAAGCCACCAACTACCTACCAGCGAACTCCGACAAAGCAGGCGACGCTGCATCGACTCCATCTACTTCGAAACTACACCAGCCAGCGCCGACGTGCTAACGACATGGGCAGGCAGGCTGAAATTCCAACTGCGCCAAGCCAACTTCACCTACTTCGAGATGCACGCAACCACTGGCGGAGCTCCAGGCAGGCCAAGGAGGGCCTTTGTTCATTGAAAAATCCATTAAGTGCCTATTAAAATGGTGATTAAGATCAATAAATATGCATATTAAGGAAGAAATTTATGCTAATGGCCGCCTCTTGTTTTTCCATCGAGCTCCGCCACTGCACGCAACACTCGACGGCGACGAGGTGGACAACATCTGTGCCCCGGCCAGTAACAAAAATAGCCTAAAATAAGGCATCAATAAAATTTATCAACTACCAAAATAGTTGACAATTTCCATACAGCACTTGGACGTACGCATGGAGGAAGCCGGCGTCCAGCCATGCACTGACCACTGACGTTCGATCCAGCCGCATCGAGTGAACGGAAGGACCATGGGGATGATGAGGAGATATGCGTCAAGAAAGAGAAGGCGGGAACAAGCAGGCCACTAGTGTCACGACGTCTGGTGTCCACAGCGTCTACATCAACGCTGGCATTGGCCGCACCAGTAGACTAAAGGTATGGCCATATTGCTAGATCTCATAATTATAATTTAATTTGTCTCCTGCCACGTATATGATATGATCCTTATTGACCATTAGGTATAATTTTCATTTTAATTTCAATGTCCTTGAATTACTTCGCACAAATAAGTTTTGATATAATCTTTATTGATCATCAGGTATAGTTTTTAAATTTACTTAATAATAATTTCACTAAATTACTTCGAGTTACATGCTAATGGTGCTAAAAAATTAGGGGACAATGATCCGTGGAGTTAGCAATAAAGCCTATATGAAAAAATTCATCCCTCCACAATTGTAAAACATAATTAAAATAATCCAATACTATTTATCTCTATCATTATGCTTCGACACCTAAGTTTGCATTCAAATTACCCATCCATGGCAGTATGAAAGATAATGTAAAGTAACATATACATATATAATTTGTACCTAAATTATCCAACTCAACCGTTATAAAAAAATTAACAAAAATCTCTCAAATCTACATGTAAATGCTAATATAAGCTATTACCAACAATAATTCAACATCCATACGTTAAAACTTACATTAGAATAAATATTAATTTTTATAAGCTTTTTCAAGCGTGGAAATTAATATGTCTTTAGCAAACCACGTAGTAATGACACTTACAGCTCACTTTAAGTTATATTAAGAACTCATGACAATAAATTGTCGTTATCTTTAAAAAAGTTAAAACATTTTGATTGAAACATTATATCATACTCCCTCTGTCCCAAATTATCTGTCACTTTTGGTTTTCGGGCCATAAGCTTGACTCGATTTGTAGAAAATACGTGCAATATTTATATCTCCAAATAAATTTATTAAAAACTAGATTCAAAGATCTTTCCAATGATACCAATTATGTACCATAAATGTTAATATTTTTTAATATATATTTTGTCAAAGTTGTTTCTCGGAAAGCGAAAATGACAGGGAGTATGAATGTTAGTAACTTAATTTTAAGAATTATTTGTTTAATAAAACAATACTAATAAGATACAGTAAATTCAACATCTTGAGTGGGATGTTCATGCTGAAATAAATATTTATGACATTTTCAAAACTAATTGGTAGCCTAGGACCTAGAATATTCCTCTAATAAAAAACTTTGAATAAATGATACAATAAGCATTAGAATTTCAAATTAATACATGAATAAAATATTACAACAACTAGATCAAAAGCTAAAGGTTAACGTGTAGATTTTCATGATATCACATACAGGGATGAAATAAAAGTTTATACACTTCCAAATTATTTATGTTTCAACTAAATACATCTGGTGCTAAAAAAGATTAATCTTAGAAATTATTACTAACAAAACCGGTAGAAATAAAAAAGATAGATACTAAAATTCTTACAAAAATCTGAAACATTTGTCATCAAATCGGTAGACTATAATCACCATTGTAAATAATAGATGTTGTAAATGAGAAATTAATAAGCTTAAAATTTGGGGAAAAGAATCAAAATTTAAGTTCACGTGAAATTTGGCTTATGCTGATGCTTATGCTGATTTGTTGTGAGAGAAAAATACTATTCATTCACAGAAAAGTACTGGTGAAGTAGTGCTGAAGAACAGGACGATAGACGGCTGCTAAACCTATCATAGTTTAAGCAAAAGTTTCAACTAAATGTATAGATGCACAGAGGTGCTATGTAAAGAAAAAAACCTATGGACATAAATGAAAAAAACATATAAATCAATATTAGACAGATTATCACAATTGAATATAGACCACAGAGTACCTATTATAGCTATTATTTTACAACATTAATGAAGAGAAAAAGGGATTTAATATAAATAATTCTTATTTGTTGGTGTCTCCTAAGATTCTAACCCGTGCGATAGCATGGGTTGGTGAGCTAGTGCAGTTATAATGGGAAAAGAAATTGATGAGCAATTTTTTTTTTGAGCAACAATCGATGAGCAAAAAATAGGGGAAAAATGCAATTAAGGAAAAGTACTGGGCCGACACGCACTAGCGAATAGTATTAACAAAAAGGAAAAATATATGTGGGCCTACATGGCTACATGGGCTGCGCAATCCAGGAGCTCGGAAGACCAAGTCAAAACCAGCCCTCGTAGCCATATAACAGTCCCGGACTCCACGCAACAACGTGCACGTGTCTGAAATCTTTTTGCCCCAATTCAGTTACGAGGCGCTAGCGCCCGAACGTCCGGCACTAGCAGTATGTCCGGACGCAGCTCCCAGTCCCAAGCAACCAAACCGTGGCCCAGTCTCAGGCCCAGGCCCACCAGCGGGAGCAACCCATCTAAGCATCCCCACGTAACAGAAAAAGTGAACTTAAGCGCTACTCGCCTGCTTAACGGAAGGGATGAGCGTGTGCTCGCGTCCGCAACACCATCCCCCGGCACGCCCCCTCCGCCGACCCCTGGCGCCCATCCCCATTATGAGAAGGATGCAAGGCAGCAGAAGGCGAGGAGGAGACACCAAGGCGAAATAGAAGGCGAGGAGGGAGATGGAACACCCAATCTACTTTTGAAATATCAGATATAACACTTGCAACATAAGTCTGAAGACAAATAAAATATTTGAAATATGCGTCTAAAACACTTATAAAAAACACATGAAACACTTGAAAAACCAATGCAACACATACGCAACATCCAGATAAAAATTTGCAACAAATGTGTGAAACATATGCAACATCCAGATAAACACACTTGCAACATACGTCTAAAAAACAGATGAAACATTGAGAACAGATGTTTGCAACATAAGTGTACGTACAATCATCGCAACATATGCAACATCCCGATTTACTTTTGCAACATCCAGACGAAAACCTTGCAACATACCTCTGATATAACTGAAACACTTGAACATATGCTTGCAATGTGCGCTTTCACCACAAATAACTGAAACACTTGAACATATGCTTGCAAGATGCGCTTTCACCACAATGTCACCTTGCCGCTTGGATGAATGGAGCTCGTCGTTGTGGAGCTCGACGCCGGCGCGGAGCTCAATGCCACAGAGTACGCGAAGGTCACCGGTGCGGAGCTCGTCAGCGGTACAGACCTTGTTAGTGGCCGCGGCACGCGGATGCAGCATGGCCACGATGGGGTGGCGCGAGTCCGGGTGGGGGAGGCTTGCGGCGCGGGTGGGTGGCGTCGGCGCTGATGGAGTCCATCCCACGAGCCATGAGCAGGGGCAGCGCTGGTGAGCGGACGTCCCGCGAGCAAGGGTGACGTGGGCAGGAGCAGCGCCGGCGAGCGGGGTCGGCGTGGGCGAGCGGCGCGCAGCGCATATCGGGCGGGCGGGGTCCCATGTTTTGTTGCTCTCGATGGAGTCCATCTCCTCAATCGTGGCGCGACGCCAGGACTATTGCTTCTCAGCCTCGGAGAAGGTGGCTGGCTTGTCCTCGATCTATAGATGGAGCTCAACAGCTACCTGACGTGTCGCGATGCCATGTAGTGATGCTGCTCCGAGTATGCTGTCGATGGTGCGGTACCTCGGCTTGATGTCGTTGTTGTTGGCATCCTAGTACTCCTCCATGTTCGGAGGTGGCAGGACAAACTCCAACTGGGGTAGTGGAGTCAATGCTGGTGCTGGAGTCATGGGTAGAGGGATCTGTGCAGCAGGCAACATCATAGCTAGGCCAGCCATGGGAGTGTGGGGGCTTGCTGTGTGCCTGCCATAGGAGCGCTAGGGGCCACCGTAGAGGCTGGTGTCGCTGGGGGCTCTGGTGAGCTTGCCGTGGTGTCAACATCGACGCGCTCGGTGCCTAGCTCCATCACGTGGTACTCCACGATGAGGTCTACACTGGCCCCAACGTCCTCGCCCTCATCCTTCCAGCTCTAGGATGTCGGCTCATCGAAGACCATGTCCCTAGAGACGATGTCACGATGCGTCACTGGGTCATAGAAGCGCCATGCCTTTGCGCCTGGCTCATAGCCGAGGAAGACAACTAGAGTGCCACAGTCGTCGAGCTTCTTTAGGTGCGGCTTCATCAGCTTGACGTATAACATTCGGCTTGCGCCTATGCCAGGCCTCATATAGCATCATGCTGTCGACAGCCTTGGTGGGTGCCCAGTTCATCAGGTAGACGGTGGTGGCGACCGCCTCGCCCCACAATATTGCTAGCCTGTTCCAGCTCTTCAGCAGACTGTGCACCATGGTGATGATAGTCTGGTTCCGCCGCTCGATAGTGTCGTTCTACTGCGGCATGTATGATGATGTGTGCTGCCGTTCGATGCCGTGCTCAGCGCATCATTCCTCAAACACAACAGAGGTGAACTCACCCCATTGTCGCTGCACAGAATGGGCAGACGCCAACTTGTCTCCGCCTCCACCTTCGCCCGGAACTTCTTGACGGCAGTGAGGGTGTCGCTCTTGGTGGCGAGCAATGCCAACCACATGTACCTTCTCCTATCATCAACAAGCAGAAGAAAATACTGCTTAACACGGGGTGTGGCCAACGTGATGGGGCCACACAGGTCGCCATGAACTAGGTCCAGCAACCCTTCCGCCCGCCGCTTTGCATACAATGGGATCAGACCCCTCTTTAGCTTGGTGGTGACACAGTCGGTGCAGAGCCAGTGGCATGCTCAATGTGGGGCAGACCGTTGATAGGTCAACATGGCATACTAGAGGGGGTGAATAGTCCTTTTTAAAACTAATTGGGCTGGCTAACTGAAACAAATGTGGAACTAAAACTATCGGTCTAGCCAAGACTATACCCCTCTATCTAAGTTCACAAGCACCTTATAAAGATCTTAATATGAGCAACTAAGGTGCCAGGCTAGGTAGAGCTTATCTAATAAATTTTAGTTTGCAAGGTCACACAAACCTATACAACTAGTACTCAAATAACCGGGGAGCTCCTACACATACTAGTAATGCAAAGCTCATGAGGCCTAAACAAACTAATACTTGTCAACTAGCAAGGTTACACAAGCCAAACTAGAGAGCTTAGCAAGAGCAACAACAACAAGCACAATATATATGTATATATGAACAAGTAAATAAAAGCTTGTGTTGGGAGTAAGCAAACCAACGGGATGAACAAGTTGACATGGTGATTTTATCCCCAGGTTCGGTGGCTTGCCAACCACCTACTCCGCGTTGAGGAAAGCTCAAGGTTGTCGCCGGTCCTCTTGCTAGTGGTGGCCCTCAAGTCACACTCTCCCACGTGGAGTGCTCACCACGAGCTCTAGCACTTGACTAGGCCGGACCACTTGATGTTCTTCATGCCTCACTCAACTAGTGTTGCTCTTCGCATCTCCCGCGGGGTGACCACAACACCCCTCACAAATCCTTCTCTGGACCCACGCACAATCACCATGTAGGCTTCGCAACAGAGACCACAATCCACCATGTCGTCTAGGAGGTGGCAACCTCCAAGAGTAACAAGAAATCCTCCAATCACAAAGATTTTCTAGTGCCACCAAATGCAATCCTCAAATGCACACACTAGGCTCTCAATCCCTCACTCAAATTGGCTCCAAGCTTGAGAGGGAAAGGAACGGGAGGAGGTGCATCTTCAATCTCTCATCACCACCGACAAAGGGCACTCACCTCTCTAGAAATTTTAGCACATAGCAAGAGAGAGAGAGAGAGAGGAGAGGAGATGAATCCTAGAACTTGGTTCCCCAAATGTTGCAAATGAGTCAAAGGGGTAAGGAAGGAGGGGGCCCCATTACCCTCTAGCCGAGCAACCACCCAAGGGTTTGGCCTAGGCGCACTCCCACGCTCCCAACGGCTCCATTTGCAATTTGACCATTGGCGACTAAAATGCCTAGAACTGGACATCCGATTCAAACCGGAGCTCCAGTTTCTAGTCCTAAAAACAAATCTATCAGTGCATAGCCGAACCTCTAGTTTGCAGGACCGAACCTCCTACTGAGGCTCTCACCCTCTAGAAAATTAATTTTTAGAGCGAAAACCGGACCTCCGGTTTTGGCAACCGGAGCTTTGGTAGGAGATGTCAGCCTGGAGCAATAATAAAACCCAATATTTTCTAGACTTCTAGTTCAAACCAGAGCCCTCTTATGGGCTCTCAAGTTTCAGCACAAAACTAAAATGTCCATATATAAATTTTAGCTCCGAACTTCAATCTCGATGATCTTGGACATTCTAGAAAGCTTATCCGGAGGGCTATCCATCCCAACAAAATTCATATTCAAAGCTTTTTCAAATGTGCTCAACTCCACCAAGTGTTCCAACAAGTCAAGTGTGTGAGTTAGCATTTTTCAAACATTCCGAAAGGCTTTTCTCTTGCACCTCACCACGTCACTAAGCGCAATGCATATGAAAATGGGACTCACACTTAGTGTCACTAGATAACCGTTGTAACTAAAAGATTTCCCCTCTTTATAGTATGGCTATCTATCCTAAACCCAGTCAAGCACTTCTCTACTCAACTTAGACCAGTGAAATGAAATGCCCTACAAATATACCTTTACCTTGCGCATTCCATTCTATCTCTCCAATGTTGATGCCACACAAGCACCAACCTCCATCAAGCCACTTGTAATCATCACAAGTCTTGCATGGCTTGATCTCAGATGAATGAGATGATCAAACACCTCCCACTCATTTCCTTCATTGATTCATCATCTAAGTGAGATTGGGAGTGATCTTAGTGCATTTGCTTAGAGTTTGAGCATCTAGTGGCACTACAGATCATGTGAGGTGCGGGATTGCTTGTTACACTTGGTGGTTGCCGCCACCTAGATGGCTTGGAGCAGCAAAGGAGCTTTGGCACAAGTTGGTGATTGTTCGTGGTCACTCCCAATGATATTGTGATGGGTTCTCGGGCTTATTCCCTGATGGAGCACCAAAAGCCACTCTAGTAAATTGCTTGTGTCACTGAGTACCCTCATTTGTGTAGATTCTTATGATGCCTTTGTGTAAGGCTAGGCTTGTGATGCCTATTAGCTCACGAGCCACCAAGTGAACGGTCGACACAATAGGGACTAGCATGCTAGCAAGCAAGTGAACCTCAGGAGAAAAATTGTGTGTCAATTGTCTCCTTGGAATTCTCTTGGTATTGATTGATTGTCACTTGCCACATTTGGTATAACCTCACTACCACTCTTTTATATTTACTTTCTTATTTACGTATGTAGTGGTAGCTCTAGCTTAGCTAGTGCAGCCTAGTTAAGTAACTAGAATTAATTAGTTGTTCTAATTAGCTAGCTCACTAGTGTAGAACTAGAGACATAGCCCTTGTGTGCCTGGAGATCATAAACTACTAGAATTGTTGGTAGGTGCTTGCCTTTTTTTAGTAGAGCTAGAGCAAAAAGCTTATTCGCCATTTGTTGTACTAATCAAATTGTTGTAGTATTTTGTAGAGATTATTATAGGCTATTCAACCCCCTCTAACCATTTAGGACCTTTCAGAGGGGTCCTTTCCTATCTCTCCTACCGTAATGGATGTTGCAAGTGAAAACATTCCCATGGCGGGCTACCTTGTCGGCGCTTTTAGCGTCGTTTCCTCCTTGGAGGCACGGCTAGGTATTCAAGTTCCGATGTTGCTCCTTTCATCTATCCATGGTGGTGCCCCAAGCTGTGTCGTTTGGTGTCGTCCGACAGGTCATCGTGTTTAAGTTGTTTTAGTTGGGTCATTTCAACCAAGTTAGAGCAAGTAGTAGCGTGAGTTGTGATAGTTGTTCGGTTGTTGTACCAAAGTCATGGAAGGATGAGTGGAACACTCTCCTCAGTTGTATGGTTTTTGTGCACAGTTTCCATTCAAAAAACTAGGTTGGCACTATCTTTTTTCCTTTCTTCGTCTAATAAAAATCGTGGCAAAGCTTTTGCCATCCTTTCTAAAAAAACAATGCAGATCCATATGATCTTGTCTTGTATTTGATCAGGATGTTGTTCTTAGAATGTTGACATAGATAAAGCATCCTACCCTACTATTGCGAGGACATATTCCCCTAATTTGGTGTTTCTTTCATTGGTCATGGTTACGATTGAATTTGGACTAATTTGCATTGGACTTTCATGATTGTAGTTTCTATTACGTCCTCATAGATATCTAGCTAGAAAAAAGTAGTAAGTCATGTCAAAGAACTCTCACACATACTAAACATGTAACCAAAGCTAGTAAAATTTGCATCCTAATGATAGAGCATTAAAGGGACCGTGACGCCTAAGAAGGGGAGGGGTGATTAGACAACTTAAAACTCTATTTTCTACCAATGGCCTCTATTTTGTAACCTTAGCAAAACATATTTAATTAAGTAACTATCTAAATCTGCAACTACAGTTTTACTAGGTGTGTTGCTATCTCTACCGCAAAAGAGTTAAGTAACCTAGGCTCCAATCCTATGAACTAGCCTATCTACTAAGCTAGAAAAGGTAAAGCATATAACTAAGGTAGCAAAGTAAATGCGGAAGCTTAACTGAGATAGAGATCCAAACTCCTGTTGATGACTCCAGTAATTTTACCGAAATATCAAGAAGCGCACAAGCTTCCTGCTAGTCCTCGTTGGAGCCCCTTGCAAGGGCCAAGCTCTCGGTCGAGTAACTCCGTGGATAACACCAAGCCTTCCCCATGTGCAACTGTGTCTCTGGAATGCCTCTCTTGGACTGCTCCCCGCCGTCTTCACTATCGAGCTTCTGGCTGAACCACCGTGGGCATCATTCCCTTTGGTACACGGTGGTGGCCACACTACAAATACGGTTGGTGTGGTTTCGCAAGACTACAAGCCCCTCTGAGTACAAAAATGGTGCACACAAACACCTTATGAGCAAGAGGTATGCAAACCTCACTAACACTAGGCCTAAACCTATAGCAAGCGCATTTAGCGGTTGTCGCGGGGTTAGAACCGCGGCAAGCATTGTTATTCGAGGTGGTGTCAGAGTGCATGTCTCTCATGGCTCGGGTGGACTCAAGAACACAAGAATCATAGAGGGGATGCAACAGTTTATCCTGGTTCGGGCCAATCGATGCCCGACGTTCAGTAGCTGATGATCCTTATACTCAAGAGGACCCAAAATCAGGGGGTTACAACAGAGTGTAAAGGAGAAAGAGAGAGGTTTTGTAGGGAATCACTTGGTGCTGATCCTGGGGTTGCCTCACCGCTGGTGGAGAGTTCCCCCTCATCAGAGAGGAGGAAGACAATGGATGCAGTGGAGGAGCTTTCGGTGCCCCTCTTTGGGTTGCTCTGCTCTCAGTGCCAAGCTCGAGCAGAATGATGAGGATGCGAATGATCTATCTTGGAGCGTCCCACCCCCCCTCTTAGGATCTGACATATCCCTTATATACTGAGATAGGTCGGGTACATGGTGGTTTGGGGGACTGTGCCTATGGTCTACATGCGTCAGAGTCCAGAATGGTCTTACAGCGGTGTTCTATGGACCGTGGCAATGTCATGGAGCTGAAGAAGCCCTAGGCATCGTCTGGCCGCTCTGCTCTGACACGCTGAGTGTTAGGTTATGTTAGCTTGCACCAAACTCCCCTAGGTGCACCTTCTGGAGACTTCTTGGTGGCGAAGGATGCCGCTCGAGGAGCTGATGTGGTCGTGGAGGAGTTTGTCTTCTTGCATCACGCCCCGTGCGTGACCCTATTGGAGGAGTGGTTGATAGTGTCGCGCTCATGGGGCAGCGCCAGGTAGCCCCCGAGCCTTGGTGGCTCACGGCATGTCTTCTTGTTCCTGGGCCTTGACTAGCGGCTAAGGCCAGGAGGAGGCCAAGGATCAAGTCCAAGCTCCTGTCGGTTGGGAGCCTAAGGCTTGGTCAAGCCTCGGAGCCCCGAGCAATGGTGGCTGTTGCGCTCGGGCTCGGTCGGTGTGTGTGCGAGCGTACCCGATGCATATAGCCCCCCGAGCCCCTAGGCAACCTGGAAGGGTCGGTCGGGGGTCTATCAATCGGGAACCCTTGATCCCGAGGCTTAACATACCCATATGTTAGGATATCGTCAGGAGCCCCCGAGCCATTCGTGGCCTAAATTGATTGGATTCGTGATGGCGATGAAGGGTTGAACTCAATCTTTTGTAGACCGAGCCAGCAATGGCAGAGATGTCTTCCGCTGATGAGAGTGTTGTGCCCTTCATGGGGACCTTCCCAAGTGAGATAGTGATGCTTGGCTATCGGGGCCGAGCAATGGTGGTGCTGACCCCCTTTTTTGACCTATGTTGTACGTGCTTGTGGCCTAGGCGAGGGTTCGGCGAACTCATTTGGAAGTTGCCGACCTTGGTCCCAGGGGCACCCTCCTTTTTGGTCTGGGCCTGCCATGGGTCGGGTGATCGAGAGCGTCTAAGCTCTGGCTCAGGGCCACCTAATCACCCAGCGCACCACGCCCTTCTGAGAGCTTCGATAGCAGGCCCCCGACCCTCTCTGGCCAATCCTTGCAGTCATAGGTCAGGGTGCGGGGAGCACACCATGCTCATTGGGTCCACCGCTCAGTGGCTCCCGACCCAACTCCGGAGAGTTGGTTGGTTTTGGGGGCGTGCCGCCTGGGCGCCCGTCGATCGGGGGGTCGAGCTCTCCGTCTGGGGAGTTGGCTGAGCCCCCAAGGCCGTCGTGGGGCCTCCTTGTCAACGGGCAAGGCGGCTTCTGGGTGCTCTATGCCTTCTCACGTCTTGCGCACGTGGTTGATGGTGCCTGGGCTCCCGCGCCTGCCGATGGAGTTATGGTGTGCATTCCCGCGCCATCGCATTCACCTACGCTTGGCCGCCTACGCAGCGCGGCCCTAAGGCCTCCCGCTATAGCAGCGAGCTCCTCTGGCCTGCCGCCCGCCACAGCAGCGCGCCCCGCCAGCTGCCGCGCGCCCCTCCTTCCGCCACCCGCCGCCCACCTGCACAAGAGCCACTGCCCGTTGTGTTCTGTATGCACCAAGTACCTTCCTCTGCCCGTTAGCACACGTCAATGGCTAAGTATGCAGGCCAAGTGCTATAGATGCGCATATGGAACACACGTCTGCCACAAAGTACAGATGCATATAGAGGATGCGTCTGCTACAAGTAGGATTACTCAAGACGCGTGTTGAAAACACAAAAACACGCGTCTGCAATAAGAGATCTTACTACAGACGCGTGTCACTTACGCGCGTCCGTAGCGTTTGATCCTGTTATCCGAGACTTGGAAATCACAACACGCGTCTGTAATAACTGCTGCAGATACAAACGCTTTTTACGTACACGTGTCTCTAGGTTTATCTTAGACCCCTTTTACCAACACGTGTCTGCAGTAAGCGCTTATTACAGACGCGTGTTGACCTCGCCGGACCGGCTACCCCCGCCAGCGACTTACTACAGACGTGCATCAGGAAGGCGCGTCTATAGTTGTACTACAGCAGACGCGCCTTACCGGTCGCGTCTGTGGTGAGGTGGTGGATATGTGGCTTTTTTACATAGTGTGGCTAGGCCGCCGCAACCACCGGGGGGCTGTGGCGGGTTTGCTACACCATCACACGGGAGCGAGAGAGAGAAGGAGAGAGGGGGGCGCCAGGGGGGTGGGGGACCACCGGCGGGGCCCGGTGGCTCCGTGCCGCTGCGCCACCCGCCGGCACCGCGCCGTCGCCGTGTGGCCCCACGGAATGCTTGCAGGAGGCTGCGCGGGGGAGGAGAAGAGCGGGGGGGTGGCCGGCGCGCCGTGCCACCATGCCGGGGGGCACCATGTTGCCGCGCATGTAGTGCGGGCAACCGCAGCGTCCGGGAAGAGGAGCAAGGGAGAGAAAGGGGGAAAGGGGAGTAGAGACGGAGAGAGAGAGAGAGAGAGAGAGAGAGAGAGAGAGAGAGAGAGAGAGGAGGCGAGGAGATATTTTGGCCAGGAGGAAGCGAATGAGTGGATAGGGATTCCCAGGCGATGTGGCACGATGGTGGCCAAGCAAACGATTTGTGGGCGACGTGGATAGCTTCTCCGATTTTGGGGTGACGTGGCTGGTGCGAGCTGCTGCGGAGCAGCTGCGCTTTGTAGGGGGAGATATCGTGCAGTCCGTTTTTTAAAATAAAAATGGCTGCCGTAGCAACCACCTCGAGCAGCTCCAGCGCGAGCACGTCAGTTGTGCCGCAGAATGAACTTGAGTGGGTGCTGGACTCTGGCGCAACCTACAACGTGACGGGCGACCCCAGCGCGCCACGGGGGTGTTACACAGTGCGGAATTTGTCTCAGCCGCTGCTGCGAATGGCCAACTGATGTAGTCTAACCAGTGCGGCCGCACCGACTGGAGAGTCAGTATTTCCGGTACACGGTACTTCCATGGCGCGTGCATGAATCTCATATCTGCAGGTAAGGATGTAAGTGGGTACCAGTATTGTCTTTTGAGTGATCAAGACTTTCTTCTCCTAAATTAGTTATGTGTCATTGCATGTACGTATACTTCTATTTATTTTTTTCAAATTTTGCACTACTACAGATACGACATTCACTGTCGGTTTTTAGCTAAAACCGGCTATGATAAGACCAACCGACACTGATATTTGGGTCTTCACTGTCGGTTCATATCACTGCCAGTTTTAGCCAAGAATCGGCAGTGATATTGGGTCATCATTGTCGGTTTTTAGCTAAAACCGACACTTCTTGAACCAACAGTGATATGCTATACAATTTTTTTCACAACTTTCTCATATGATGTCTGATGAGGACGAACTTTATATCAAAGTTATAGTATTCGACAAGATCTACAACTTTGTAGTTCAAACTTTTTCGATTTGATATCGTTTCGATGTCCAAATATACACCACAAAAATTTGTAGAGTTAATACCATAGGAGTCCATGTGATCCATAGTCATAAGTGAGTGTGAAGTGGTAGTTAAGGATCTTGGATGGAGAAGCGATCAAAACAAAAGTTGAAGATCTCAAAAGATTATGCAACTTTGTAGTTCACAACTTTTTTGTTTGAAGTCATTATGATGTCCCTCTATTTGGTTCGCACGATTTCATAGAAGTTAACACCAACTAAAGCCTTATGTTCCATAGTCTTAAGTGAGTGTGTAGTGATATTTAAGAATCTTAAATGAAGAAGCGACCAAAACAAAAGTTGTAGATCTCGAAAAGTTATGCAACTATGTAGTTGATAATATTTTTATTTGAAATCATCTATCCGACGAAAATTACGCTTGATTTTTAAAATTTAAAATCTGAATTTTTCAAATGACCTCCAATGGAGAAATGCCCAAAACAAAAGTTGTAGATCTCGAAACGTTATGCAACTTTATAGTTGATAACTTTTTCATTTAAAATCATCTATCTAAGGAAAATTTTGGCCGAATTTTCTCACATTTAAAATTCAAAATTTTCAAACGATCTTGGATGGAGGAATGACCAAAACTAAAGTTGTAGATCTCGGAAAGATATAAAACTTTGTAGTTGACAACTTTTTCATTTGAAATCATTTAGAGCCCCAAATACTCATTTAAAAATCTGATGAATATAAAATGGCTAGGACGAATATCCCAAATGGACACAGGTGTCTTACAGGTGGAGTGGTTAGAGGACAAACACGCGAAGTAGGAGGTCAGGGTTCGAGCGCCGGTCGCCATGAAGCGCGCGTTTTTTGCACGAAAAATTGCGTGACGTGTGGGATCTCTCCCACTACTAAAAAAATCCCTATTTTTTCAGCCCACTTTTTATGTTTTCTGGAAACCACATCACTATCGGTCCCTATCACTACCAGTTTGGTTGTGTCGGTTTAAAATCCGGTAGTGAAGAGGGTTTTTGAACCGATAGTGATAGTGAAATCTAGGGTAGTGTTGGATTGGCCCGAATGACCTAAAACACACGGAACTTAAATATCCCTCTCTACAGGTTTCCTCGTTCGACGGGGTACGAGATTAAGCAAAATATAGAAGGTGTTGAGATACGGAATGGCGGCGTTCTGGTCGGCAAGGGCTGCCTGCTGCCCAACAACCTTTGGTCTCTAGATTCTCTTGACGACTGTCATCTGAATGGACCTAGTTGCAATAACTTGTCGCTCTCTATTCTGGTAGTGACAACTTGTCCCTCTCTATATAAAGAGTAAAGTGCACTAGCGGTCCCTAAACTTGCGCTGCAATATCATCCCGGTCCCTAAAGTTGTAAAACGGTCATTTAGGTGACTAATCACTGCTACTGTCTCATTTTGGTCCAACCAGAAGCCGAGGCGTGCCGTAATCTTACAAAAAAAACCCATTAATGCCCAAGGGCCATTAAAAGGGCCTAGGGCCGCTCCCATCCCGAGTCACGACTCAGGTGCGCCCGCCTCCCTTTCTCCATCGCCGCGGTCAACGAGGTCGATGGCGACAGCCTTGGGCGATTGAGTAGAGGTGAAGTAGAGACCACGACGGCGATCCACCGTGTGGAGGCTGCAGCGGATAGGATTAGGCAGTGGGCCACTCCATCGTCGAGTCGGTGAACCATGATGGCTAAGTTACGGCAGAAGGGGATGCCACGCCGGAGTACGGTAAGTTGATCGTCGACCTCCGTTGTGCAGATTGTAGGGTTCAGCGGTTATTGGTGTATGGGTTCATAGGATGTCTTTTGTAGTTGCTACTGTAGTCTTGATTTGGGGCAATTTTTCTAGGTTTTCCCTTCTACTGATCAAAGGTTCAATTTTGCGCATAATGTAGGTAATGGTAATGATGAGTTCAGTATTGAGTTTCACCATGGAGGGTTCTTTGTTCGGTCTGGTGGACTAAAAAGCTATGTGGATGAGAGAGTGAACTAGGTTGATGGGATTCAGACTGAGACATGGTCAACGCTGTGGTTTGAGGATTTTGTCAAGCAGTTAGGGTATGAGATGAGCCCAAGGTTCAAGTTTTACTGGTTGTTGCCTCAGAAGACAATAGCTGATGGACTAAGGCTGATAGAATCTGACCGTGATACTATTGTGATGGCCAATATGGTGGATAGGTTCAAGACTTTGATAGTTTATCTTGATCAAGATGGATTTGAAGACAATACATGGGATGACATAGTGCTGAATCTAGTGGCAGAACTACCTAAAGTCTTGAGCCCAAGGAAGATTAATTATCAGAACCCAAAATCTAGTGAGAAGTTGTCTGTGTTTTATGCTGATATGGATAAAGGAGTAGTTGGGTGGAGTGGAGGTCAGGGAACATCTGAATCAACATATGAAGATGAGGACTTCATACATAGTCATAATGAGGTTTTGGAAGGCGATGAAGATTTATATGAGGATTTAGTGTACAGTGCTATGGATCAGAGGAAAAGTAACAAAAAGGCAAGAGGAAGCTAGCGGAAGGAGGTGGAGATAGTTGTGGTAGCTGTTCCTGATGATGAAGACACTGAACATGAAGAGTTAAACCTTCCTGGTTCAGATGGTGAGGGAGAAGACAAGCTTAGGATGAAATGTTGGACTGAGGCTGATGTCAACCAGCCAAGTTTTTCTGTTGGCCTTGTGTTCTCAATAGTAGAGAAGCTGAGGGAGGCAATAACATAATACAGTGTGAGGAACAGAGTGGAAATTAATATGCCAAGGAATGACCATAGGAGATTAAGGGCAAATTGTGCTGTTGGCTGCCCATGGAACCTCTACGCTTCACTTGATAGCAGGGTCAAATCATTTGTAGTGAAGATATACTATGGGGGTCACAATTGCCATAAAGAGTGGGTGTTGAAGAGATGCACTTCCAAGTGGCTTGCAACTAAGTACATTGATTAATTTCGAGCAAATGATAAGATGAGCATCAACAGTTTTGGTAGGACAGTGCAAAAAGACCTCAACTTGACACCTTCCAGGAGTAAATTAGCAAGAGCTAGAAGGCTCATCATGAAAGCAATCCATGGTGATGATGTGAACCAGTACAACTTGTTATGGGATTATGGACAGGAATTGAGGAGAAGCAACCCTGGCTCTACATTTTATCTAAATATTTGTGAGATGAGATTTAGTACATGCTACATGTCACTAGATGCATGTAAGCGGGGTTTCATGGCTGGTTGCAAGCCCATTATTTCCATAGATGGATGCCACATCAAAACCAAGTATGGAGGCGGCCACTAACAGCTGTGGGCATGGATCCAAATGATTGTATATATCCAATAGCATTGGCAGTTGTTGAGGTGGAATCTCTTGCATCTTGGAAGTGGTTTCTGCAGACTCTGAAAGATGATCTGAAAATTGATAATACCCAACCATGGACAATCATGACTGATAAGCAAAAGGGCCTAATCCCAGCTGTGCAGCAGGTGTTCCCTGACTCAGAACATAGGTTCTGTGTCAGGCATCTTTACTCAAATTTCCATGAGAAGTTTAAGGGTGAGGTGCTAAAGAATCAACTATGGTCATGTGCAAGGTTATCTTCTGTGCAGCAGTGGAATATGAACATGGACAAAATGAAAGCATTGGATGAGGCTGCCTTCAAGTGGCTTGAGAAGATGCCTCCCAATACTTAGGTTAGAGCTTTTTCTCAGAATTTCCTAAATATGTTATTGAACAACAATTGTGAGGTGTTCAACAATTACATCTTAGATGCAAGAGATCTTCCAATTCTTAGCATTTTTTAGATGATCAAGACTCAGCTGATGATAAGATATTACAACAAACAAAAAGAATTAGCAAATCAAATGGAAGGAACCTTTTGTCCAAAGATAAGAAAGAAGCTGTCAAAGAATGCAGAGTGGGCAAATATGTGTTCTGCTATACCTTCTGATCAAGGAGTGTTCCAAGTAAAGGTGAGGGATTACAACCACATAATATATATCAATTCAAAAACATGTGATTGCAGGAGGTGGCAATTAACTGGAGTTCCTTGTAGCCATGCTATTGCTTATTTGAGGCATGAGAGGATAAAACCTGAATCTATGTTGCCAGCATGCTACTCAGTGCAGACATTCAATACTGCATATGGATTCAACATATGGCCTTGAAGAGATCGAGCTAGTGGGAAAAGGTTAATGGTCCACAGGTGCAGCCACCTTGGGAAAAGCTTCATAGCTTGTAAGCATCAAAACATGTCATTCTAGATTATGAAATCAGTTTGAGGCCGATATGCATTGCCATTGCTTGTAGGCATGAAATCAGTTCATTCCATAACTTGTTAATCTGAAACCATGGTTACAGCATGATTTTCATGATTTTCATTCCAAGTTACAGCATATGCCTTGAGAACAATGCAAAAATAGCAACAAAGATCTGGTCATGACCATTACAATTTCCTTCACATCTACAACTAAATCCCTAATCTGTTGTCATATCATTTCAAAAAAATCTACTGTCCTAAATCACCTTCATTGGAGCTCCTCTGTCCATTGCCTTCCTGAACCATGAGCTCCTCTGTCCAGGACCATCCCACTGCAGAACCAAATACCAGAATCAGTCAAAACCGACCAAAAACAACCAAAAATCAAATCAATGCTCAACATATTATTAAGAATCAATTCCAAAAGACTTACATTGCGAGCTAGGAACTTGAAAAAGATTCGACCTTGATTCCCATGCTCACCTGTTTTTGTGAGCAGGGCAAAGGAACCTACGCCCCGGCGGCGCGGGCTGCCAAAGGACCTATGGCGCTGGACAAGGCGACGTCGATGAACTTCCTGCTGCACGCGTACTGGAACCTAGGCAGGCAGGGCAGCGGCGACATGCTGGGCCACATGTTCTGGCTGCACGCGTCATGGCACGCCGTGCTAGACGCCGCTGGACACGTCACGGCACGCCGTGCTGCACGCGTCGCGCCCGTCGCCGGCACCCCGCTGGACTTCCGGGCGCTCACGCCCATCGGCGCACGCAAACGCCAGGTCACCTTGTCGACCATGGCGATGGAGAAAGGGCGGCGGGCGTACCTCTGTTGGTCGCGACTGGAGCGGCCCCATGCCCTTCTAATGGCCCTCGCGTCTTATTGGGGGTTTTTTTTGCAATATTACAGCACGAGTCGGCTCCCGGTTGGACTAAAACGAGACGATAGCGGTGATTAGGCACCCAAATGACTGTTTTACATCTTCAGGGACCAGGATGACACAGCAGTGCAAGTTTAGGGACCGCTGGTGCACTTTACTAAACATCCCCACAGAGCCACCAACATAGTTCACTGCAAACCCATCATAATCAAACTGACCTGCAAAATGAAATCTAACCTGAAGAATGTCTAGCGGATCCATTTCCCCTATCGACAAGAAATATGACACAATAGTAAGGATGTAGTTCACAAGGCACAGAACTCGTCTAAATCATTATGAACCACACAGATTTTGAGCCAGAAGATCCCTATAAACGAAAATCAAAACCCCATATTGACAACCGTAACAATCCTAGCCTGTAGACCCCTAAACTCCACAATACATCAGATTTGTATCCAATTAGGAGCAGAGGAACACACCTCGTTGACTTTGTCATCGTCGTCGCCAATCAACTCCTCTTCACTGCAAGCATCAACTCACTTTCGATCAAGACTGCAAGCCGCCGAAGAGCAGAGACGACGCACTACGGGAAACACGTGATTTGCCGAGTGCAAAAATCTTTGCCGAGTGCCAAATTTCGGGCACTCGGCAAAATATGACACTCGGCAAAGAGGCCTTTGCCGAGTGCCTGGCATTCGGCAAAGACCTGCACTCGGCAAAGGCAGTCTTTGCCGAGTGCCTGGCACTCGGCAAAGGCAGACACTCGGCAAAGATTGGTAGGGCTTAACGGCATCCAGCGGCGTCCTCTTTGCCGAGTGCCCCCCGTTTGGCACTCGGCAAAGAATTTATTTTGCCGAGTGCCAAAACTTGGCACTCGGCAAAATAATTTTTTTTGGTTTTTTGCCACCAATTTTTTTTGAAGCTTTAGTACACTACCACAAACAACATGTTTAAATTTGGGACATTTTCATTGCCTTTTGACATATTTCTATAGTTTATTTTGTTTTGTTGAATTTTTCCAGAAAATGTAAGTTTGAACTGCAGGCGCATCGAATAATGGATTACATTCGTTCAAAAAATGTTATCCTTGTTTCTTAGTGTAAATTTAGGCTAAATCCAGGAACTGTCTCGAAATTTCGATCAACGTGCTCACGGGGCAACGCCACCAACTTGCGTGGGAGTGGTTTTTTAATTGTATAAAATGTGAACGAATTCCGAAAGTCATGAAACTTGTCGAGTTGTCGCCGTATCATATGCGTATGCCATGGAAAATTTTTGAAAAAGTTTCGAGCACGTTGTCACGTACGATGCTCACAAACCAGGACATCTCCACATGACCTGCAGTTCAAACTTACATTTTCTAGAAAAATTCAACAAAACAAAATAAACTATAGAAATATGCCAAAAGGCAATGAAAATGTCCCAAATTTAAACATGTTGTTTGTGGTAGTGTACTAAAGCTTCAAAAAAATGGTGGCAAAAAACAAAAAAAAATTATTTTGCCGAGTGCCTAGGGTTGGCGCTCGGCAAAGAGCTGCTGAATTTTTTTTAAAACTTCGCCGAGTGCCAGATCACGACACTCGCCGAAGAAAATTGACTTTGCCGAGTGTCGCCGATCTGGCACTCGGCAAAGCCTCCGTTTCCTTCAACCGCGCCCAGCCGGCGCGCTCTCTGTCTCGCACTCTCATTTCTCTCTCCCTCTCACCTCTCTCTCCCTCAGCCGCCGCCGCCGCACCGCGGCGCCCCGACCACCGCGCCACCCCACCCCAGCCACCGCGCCACCCTGCCCCGGCCACCGCGCCTCCCCGCCCCAGCCACCGCGCCACCCTGCCCCGGCCACCGCGCCTCCCCGCCCCGCCCACGGCACCACCCCGCCCCGACCACCGTGCCACTGCAGAAGAGAGGAGGAGGAGGCAGGGGAGAAGAGAGGAGGAGGGGAGAAGAGAGGAGGAGAAGGAGAAGGAGACGAGAAGGAAGGTGCCGGCCTAGGCCCATCGACCCTCACGCCGCTGCGGTCGTCCCTGCCGTCGTCGCCGACCCTCGTCGCTGCCATTCTCGTCGCGAAGGTATGCCCTACACCTGTAGTAGTTAGTAGTAGTACTTAGTAGTGTTAGTAGTAGTTAGTAAGTAGTAGTAGTTAGTAGTTAGTAGTGTTAGTTGTATTGTTAGTAGTAAGTAGTGATAGTAGTAGTGTTAGTAGTAGTAGTGTTAGTGTTGATAGTAGTTGTAGTGGTAGTAGTACTTGTTGTTGTACTACTTTGATACTTTCATCTGCATGGAAAGAGAACTAAAGTACATGGATCGTCTTGGTATATATATGTTTGTTGGCCTTCGTGCCTATGTTTGGTATATATGTGGTTGTTGGCCATCGCGCCTACGTTTCTTGCAGGTTTTGGAAACCTCCCCATGCAGGGGAGGTGCTGCCGAAATTTTCAATGGATTCTAACCTATTGCCTTTTTATGTAGGAGAAGGACCCATGGGAGGGACTCGGCGACCCCGATCGTCTTCGTCGGTGCTGCTGGTCTGCCTGCACCGCATCGCCTCGCCACTGCACCGACACGCCACTGCCCCGCTAGCCTGACTCCACCACCACCCTAGGTATAACCCCCTCCTCCTTTGCATGCATGTTTTATATGGTCATGTAGCCCAGTTAGGCGTCTCCCGTTCGAAAGAGATACGGTCGGAGGTATGCAGATCTTTGCATATCTATGACCGTATCTCTTTCGGATTGTCCACGTATTTTGGACAGCCCGCGGATGCGTAGATAAGGTTAGTTTCCATGGTTCACTCTGGTCCGAGACAGACTTTCGGCATCACCTCCCTGTTGTTCTCCGGATACACACTCTTCCTTACAGGACGAGTATCGGGAGAATAGCGAGGAGGTGCTGCCAAAATTCTGTCTCGGATAGGAGCGAAGCATTGAAACTGACCTCATCTACGCATCCGCGGGTGGGATTAGGACCTATCCTCACCTATTAGATGGTAGGAACGCCATGCAGATGCAATTGCTGGTTATATTACTCGCTTACATATGTATATGCCAAAGGATGGAGAACTGTGATTGGATGTACACGGGCCACGCAAGTATGACCCCAGAATAGATGACTAAGACTAATGCTTTCTTGGAGCATTCATTTGGCGAGGCTGCTAGAGGGTCGAGTCAGATGCCGTGTCCCTGCAGCAAATGTGACAACCGTGTAAGAAAGAATAGGAAGAACGTGGGGGAAGATCTTTGCAAGTATGGATTCACGCCAAACTATACCTACTGGATCCACCATGGTGAAGCCGATCGTATTAGAGAGGAGGTGGTGAGACCATGCCTCGAGGCTTTTGATGGAGATGCGGGGGTAGTAGACTGGATGGATGACTTTCAGGAGGCACGGTTCGGTGAAGGATTAGAGGATGAGCCAAAGGAATCCGCAAAGGCGTACTACGATATGTTGTCTTCGGCACAGAAGCCCCTTCACGAAAAGACAATGGTTTCGCAATTGGATGCCATTGGACGCCTAATGGCATTCAAGTCGCAGTGTAGCATGAGTCGAGATAACTTCAATGGTATGTTGGCAGTTGTACGAGACAACTTCCGGAGGGTCACATTTTGCCGAAGAACTTGTATGAGTCACAGAAACTTCTTCGTGCCCTTAAGATGCCGTATGAGCACATCCATGCTTGTCCGAATGGTTGCATCCTATTTAGGAAAGATCACGAGAAAGCAACGCACTGTCCAAAGTGCAAATCCTCTAGGTATCTGGAGGTCGACACTAGTGATGGCAAGAAGGAACAGCTTGGTATCCCCGCGAAGGTCCTACAGTACCTTCCTGACATACCAAGGATCCAACGGCTGTACATGACAGAGGAGTCCGTGAAACAGATGACATGGCACAAACATGGCAAAAGATACAATGCTGACAAGATGGTACACCCATCGGATGGCGATGCATGGACCCATTTCAATGGCATACATCATGGTAAAGCTGAGGAGGCTCGGAATGTACGTGTAGCGCTGGCAACAGATGGGTTCAACCCCTATGGATTGCTGGCGGCCCCGTACACTTGTTGGCTCATGTTCGTGATCCCCCTCAATCTCCCCCCGGCATCATGTTTCAACCCAAGAACGTATTCTTGTCACTGATAATTCCTAGACACCCGGGGAACAAGATGGGTTTGTTCATGGAGCCTCTCATTGATGAATTGATCCTTGCTTGGGAAAAGGGGGTACTGACATACGACCAAGCTACAAAGAAGAACTTCACAATGCATGTGTGGTACCACTACTCCCTGCATGACTTCCTAGCGTATGGCATATTCTGCGCGTGGTGTGTTCACGGAAAGTTCCCATGCCCAATATGCAAGACAGCTATGAGGTTCACTTGGCTAAAGAGGGGTGGCAAGTTTTCTTCGTTTGACCAACATCGTCAATTCCTCCCTCTTGACTATCCATTCAGACGAGACATCAAGAACTTCAGGAAAGGGGTTCAAGTCACCGACCCTGCACCTCAGATGATGACCAGTGCCGAGGTCCGTGCTGAGATAGAGGCTCTCAAAGATGATAAAGAGAAAGGTGGTTTTATTGGATATGGTGAGGAACACCAGTGGACTCATAAATCGGGCTTGACTAGGCTCCCCTATTTCAATGACCTTCTTGTTCCACACAATATTGATGTAATGCACACAGAAAAGAATATCGCCGAGGCGCTTTTTGCAACACTCATGGACATTCCTGATAAGTCAAAGGACAACGTTAAGGCTAGACTGGACCTGGCAACGATGTGCGATAGGCCAAAGCAAGTGATGAAGCCTCCCGCGCCCGACAAGAAATGGAGAAGGACTCCAGTCCATTTCGTCTTGAAAAAGGACCAAAGGAAGGAAGTACTGCAGTGGATCCAGACGTTAATGTTCCCTGATGGGCATGCGGTGAATTTGAGTAGGGGAGTGAACTTGTCCACTATGCGAGTCTTAGGGATGAAGAGTCATGACTACCACATATGGATTGAGCGGCTCCTTCCTGCGATGACCCGGGGATACGTCCCTGAGCATGTGTGGCGCGTGCTGGCAGAGTTGAGCTATTTCTTCCGCCAGCTTTGTGCCAAGGAGTTATCTCGGGGCGTGATTGATGACTTGGAGAAAGTGGCACCTGTGTTGCTCTGCAAGTTGGAGAAGATCTTTCCACCTAGCTTCTTCCTAGCGATGCAGCATCTGATTTTGCACCTACCGTACGAGGCATGAATGGGGGGCCCGTGCAGGCCCATTGGTGCTATACAATTGAGAGATGTCTAAAGATTCTTTAGAAAAAGGCCCCAATCTTATCGGTTGGTACCTTGTGCAGTTGGTATCGCCGCACGGTAAACTGCCTGTCCCAAACGATGAGGATTACAACTTTGACCCAAACACACGGGAGTTCTATCAACCAGAGGGGCTAGAAGGGAGGTTTGACATAGACATGTTTTCGCTGATAGGCATGGAAGTAGACAATGACATTGATCAGGACGATGGAGATGAGGACGACGGAGAAAAGGTGCAAAATGCTAAGGACTTACAAATGCTTGAGTGATTACAGTTAGGCAATGACAATGATGACAACGATGGAGATGAGCCCGATTTACTCGACAATATTGATAGTGATGACGCCACCTATGATCTAGCCGCTGCCAATCGTGAAGAATATTTCTAATTCATGTAATACTATATTATTATTATTATTATTATTATTATTATTGCAATTATGTTTCGTTCATTTTGCATCTCTTTATAAGTACTTGTAATTTAACTATGCTAATTGGTTTACTCTTTGAAATTGCAGGCACTCGACAAAATGCCGCCGAGGAGGACCCCTTGCTGGAGCCGCCGACGAGGAGGACAAGGAGCAGCCACCCCCGCGGCCGTCCGAGGATGAGGGTGGAACCGGCTACCACCCTGTCGGTGGACGAGGACGACCAGGCGGTGGGCCTACACATAGGAGGGGGTAGCACTTCCTCTGACTCGTTGGACCACGGGGAGGCAGCGATAGCGACACCAGGGGGTTCCACTAGCACTGCCTCTGGCTCTACCTCATCGGGAGTCTACTTGCGTGGGCCCTCGCAGCTCTCGGCGTGGCCAATCCCACTTCACCGGCGCCCGGTGATTCGACCTAGCGGCGACAAGTAAGTATTATTTCACTACTATTTCATATGACATGTTGAAAATCGAACTGGAGACTAACAATTCTTCTTAATGACTCTTGCAGCAACTGGGAAGTTGTCTCCGGAACGGGCCGGCACATCAATGGCACCTTGGGCCTTCTAATTCGGCAGCACTACCCTCGCATGGTCACCTACGCCTCGGTGACTTCGCCGCCCTGGACGTGGGACCACTTCTATGCCACTGAGGACAGCGAGTTCGGCACCGTTGCGGCGCGGATCAAGGCCGAGTTCTGGGTGAGTCTTCATCGCACTAAATTGGTCAATACTACGCATTCATTGGTCGTTCTTGAAATAATGAAACAATACATGGTGTCTGTATGCAGGACTTCTTCAGGTGCGACAAAGGGTTTGAGGACCGGGCGGCGCGAGTGCAGGACAAGGTCTGTAGGTCCCGACTCTCGGACCTGTACCACGAGATGCGGCTCTAGTGCATCATCAACTACAGCGCCAATGTCCTTGGTCAGGTGGTGAGGAAGGCCGATGCCAGGACCAGGACGCTCACCAAGGAGCAGTACCTCATGGTAAGTACGAAACATTAATACTGACTCCTTCCATGAAGAATAGGTAGGCTTCATTTCATCTTCTGACATATCAATAACTTGATGGCATGCAGTAATGTCCTGATTGGTGCGCCAGGCACCGCCTCTGCTAGGAGGCCATTGTGGACAGGTGGCTCTCGGAGGAGTGGGCGGAGAAGCAAACATCTGTCGGGACTACCGCCTGCAGATGGGTGGGGCGCCACACCACTAAGGCAACTGGAGCCTCAGCACGTATGCCCGGACATGGGTAATCTTCTTTGTATTTTCATCTTTATTTATTTATTCTAACGCTCAATTCTCATTACTTGTAATCATCTTTGTGTTTTCCTCGCAGTCCCAGGCGCACCAAGGCTAGGAATGCAACGAGTTCATGGTGTACGCCCTGGCACACAAGGGCAAGGCGACGGCCCGAGAAGTCACCTACAACCCGGCGGACGGGCCCGAGGCGTACACCAGCGTGAGCATCCACAGCAAGCTTAGCGAGTATACCTCGGCGGCCCACGAGCGCCATGGGGAGGACTTCAATCCGGCCACCCAGCCCCTGGACACAGACCTCCTGATGAGGCTGGGAGGAGGGAAGCAGCACGGCCGGTACTGGATGGCGGACAGCACAGTCGACTCCGCCTCTGTTCCCAACCTCCCCGAGATTCGAGCAAGGAGCACGAGCTCCTCCCTCCCCATACGCTCTCAGCAGCAGAGCTCACAGCAGCAGATGGCGGAACTCCAGGTTAGTACTATTTTATTCGTCGTTCATTGCTTTTACACATCTACCTTGCCTTTGTATTGTTTAAACATTGCGGGTGGAATGTTGCAGGCCGACTTGCGGAGGTTGGTGGCCCAGCAGGCGGCCTAGGCGTAGGCCCATCGGCTGTAGATGGAGGCTGTACAAGCCTAGAGGGCGGCCGAGATGCAGAGGCTGCAGGACATGTTCAGCTTCATGGCGAGCCTTCAGACCTTGCCAGGTGTGGTCGTGCCCCAGTCGTTGCTCACTCTAGTTGTGGCTCCTCCTCCTCCTGTAGGGACTCTGGTGAGTATATATGGTTGTTTATTCCTTTAGCTTGTGCGGCCCTCCTGTAGATACTCATGAATTCGCTTCTCCTTTGTGCAGCAACAGTCGGCGGGTTCGAACCCGACTCCTCAAGGTGGACCTTCTCCATAGGCCGGGTGGACAACTGGCCCTCCTCAAGGTGGCAGTTCACACTGCGGGTGGGGAGGCTGGCAGTAGGTACCGTTTATTTGTTTCTTTTCATGTTGCATGGACTTGTGTTAGACTTAGCCTTATGTTGGACTACTACTAGAGACATATATATATATTATGATGGATATTATCATGGATGATGCGAATGTATGATGGATTATGGACAATGGATTTGTATGTGATGTATTATGGATGGTGGATGTGTATGTGATGGGTTATGGATGTGTATGTGATGGAATATGGATGTGTATGTGATATATCATGTGCTGTGTGTTGATATATATGTGATTTCTTTGTTTGCGCTGATGGAAAGCAAAAAACAAAAAAATAGCATTTCCCCCCTCTTTGCCGAGTGCCACACTCGGCAAAGAGGGCTTTGCCGAGTGCCATGACCATGACACTCGGCAAAGCTGGGAACCAGAGACCCAATTTCCCAGCTTTGCCGAGTGCCAGAGCCATGTCACTCGGCAAAGATTGTTTTAAAAAAAAAGAAAAAAAAATTCTTTGCCGAGTGCAAGAGTATGGCACTCGCAAAGAATTTTCAAAAAAAAAGAAAAAATTCTTTGCCGAGTGCCGCTGAGGTGGCACTCGGCAAAGAGGCCGTCAGAGTTGACGTCGGTTTGTTTTTGCCAAGTGCTGACGTGACACTCGGCAAAGGCTTTACCGAGTGCCCGATATGTGACACTCGGCAAAGAAACCTTTGCCGACGGGTTCTTTGCCGACTGCTCTTTGCCGAGTGCAGCACTCGGCAAAGCCTTTACCGAGTGTATTTCAGGCTTTGCCGAGTGCCGCAGGCACTCGGCAAATTGCTGGTTTCTAGTAGTGACGGCACAGACCATCAGAAGAAATAAAGAGAAGAGATGATATGGGCTGGACCGTAAGGAAGAGGGAGGGGCTTATGTGGGCTGCGGAATTGCTTGCCACGTCGTACGCTTGCATGGCACCCAGTTCGGCAAAACCAGCCACGAGTTAGCTAATCTGGTTTTAATTAGCTATTAAAGGTGAATAGTGTGCTGGTTTGTGAAACCACCGGGAAGAAATAAACACAAAAATTCTTAGGGGGTTATGCGGACAAACTTAATACGAGGAGGGAGTAATTTGGACTTTTCCTATATATAATCCTCAATACGGTTTTTCTCTAAAGATCTCAGCACGGAGGAAGAGGTGAAGAACTAGTAAGCCCTGAATGGGGCCGGGGATAGCAGCGTCCGAGAGGAAAGTGGATGCTTCTTGTTCTTGTTCTTGTTTTTGGTGTGGTTGTTGATATGCTGATTGAGACACATCTTGTTGGTCTTATCAATCCAAAATATGGCAATGGAAGGCCGACTACGAAATTAATAAACGAGCAATGGCATGGCACGAACGGAAAGGGACCACCGAGCTTCCCCCACTTCGATGGCAGACAACTATTACGGTTGATTTATATGGTTGATTTGTTGTGAGAGAAAAATATTATTTCATGACTGAAAAGTAGGACTGATTATGGCTTATAAGCTCAAGCGAACAGAGCCTATGTTCAGATTAGATGTGTAATCGTCAGTTCGTGACATCCATCAGCCACTATCTGCTCGATGGGTCCCACTTTTCTCCACATGATGTTAAGGATGAACCGAATGAGTAAAAAGCATTGTTTGGCTTTGGCACGAGGAAAGAGATGGTTCGTCATCATCTTAATTTTTTACTTTTTTATTTAGTTTGTGAAATACAATAAGTTGATCCATCACCACTTCATTTCTCATAAACTAATGAGTTGATTCTATTAAAATTCATATGATAGACTCACGATGCTGCCCATATAACATAAGGTCGTGGTTCCTCGAACCAAATACACCCTAACTCCTAAATACTGAACCACATCTCGGGACTCAGGAGTCAAACATGCAACCGGGTCAAATAGAGCAAGGAATACTGCTGTAAGAACTCTAGCAGTGCAATCAAATTAGGCAACTCACTCACGTCAGTTTTGGTTTTGGTATATATATGTTCAAAAGGTTGTCTAGGCACGCAGGATTCTTAGACATCCGATTTTGGATCTCTAGGGTTATAATTTGTTGGCGGGCAAACGTTTGTGTGTCGGACCTCAATCCAAATAAGTGGTCAATCTTTTGCTTCTACTTTGTTGGATTTCTCAGATGCATCACCCACCCAATACACACACTACCATTATTTTAAATAGCCGGCTAAGGCATTTAGCGATCTATCTCCCAAAACAGCAAATAGCCTGCTATAGCGCCAGCTAACAACTGAATTGTACATCAAAAAACGGTTAAATCCTTCTCAAATAGCTATAGCTAGAAATTTAAAACATTTGCCCACTACATGTGCCCGTACAGTTCTATATGTAATTCTTAATTAACACTTTGGACAAACACAGCATTGGGAAATATTTTCTATTGCAATTTACATAAAAAATCAAGAAAATGATATATACTTTATTTCTCATTCCCCGATCGATGCGAAACATGTCTCGCGGGATGACTAGTGTGACACGCGTTCCCTACAACGAGCGCGATCCGGCCAGAGATGACTAGGTTGTAAAAGTCGACTGGCTGCGAAGTTGCCGGTGGGACCGTGGGACTTGGAAAGAGAATTAATAAACAAAAAACAAGAGTGACAAAGGCCAGCCACCAAACCCGAGTTTTTCTCATTGGCTTGCGTGCTTATAGTTAATTAAATTTACTTAACACTACTACAGAATGCTTTTGCGCGGCGGTCGTTTTTGCTTTTCCACGGCGGGCAAAGGCGTCCGCCGCGGCGAGAAGGTCACGGTAAATCGTGGCCTTGCCGCGGCGGGCACCTTTGCCCGCCGCGGTTAATCGATTTACCACGGCGGGCAACTAAGAATGTCCGCCACGGTAAATCATTCCGAAAAAACAAAAAAAAGAGAAAAAACCCTGGACAGGCCCGCCAAGCCCATCCACAGGCTCGTCGAGCCCATCCAGGGCTGCAGCGCCGTCGTCGCCCCCGCCGGACGATCCACCACCGGATCCGGTCGATCCACCCCTGGATCCGCCACCAGGAGGAGCGACGCCGCCGGATCTGGACCCGCCGTGGCCCGATCTACAAAGAGGAGAGAGGGACGAGTGAGGGAGATTGAAGAGAGGAAGAGGGAGACGGCCGGGGATCTGGACCTCCTCGACCTCCGGATCTAGACCTCTGTCTACGAACCTCGAAGGAGAGAAGCCGCCGCCACCTTGCGCCGGAAACCACCGTGGATCCGGGCTGGCACCACCTTCTTGCGCAGCCGTGAAACCACGCCATGACCGCCTCCTTGCGTTTCCCCCGTCGTGGATCCACGCCGTGGGGGCCTCCCCCGCTGACGAGGGAGGGAGAGAGGAAGAGAAGGAGGGAGCGCCTGAGCTCCGAGGGTCGCCACCGCGTGCGAGCTCGGAGGGCCACCGCCGCGCGAGCACCCGGGAGCCGCCGTCGCGGGGTGGCGCACGGCGGAGGGAAGAGAGGAGGAGGCGCGCGGTCGCATGAGTCGGGGATGAGAGAGGGAGGCGGCTGGGGATGTGGAGTGAGGCTAGGGTTCACAAGTGAAGTGCCACTTATATACGAGCCCAGTAGAAAAGCTGAGATGGGCTTCTTCTGGGCTGAGAGTTTGGGCCTTATTTTTTAAAGCGGGCTTTATAAAATGCCCGTCACGGTAAATCGATTTACCGTGGCGGGCTTCTTAAGACGCCCGCTACGGTTAATAGGGTATTTTTCGTGGCGGGCATCTTAAGACGCCCGCCACAGTAAATTAATTTACTGTGGCGGACAAAAGAGCCTGTCACGGTAAATAAAAAATGCCCGCATCGGTAAATCACGGGATTAACCGTGGCGGGCTAAAATGGACGCCCGCCTCAGAGGCCATCGGGGGGGTGTCGCGGTTAATCGTTTGTGTAGTAGTGTAAACTACTCGCTCTCGCTCTCTGTCCTCAATTCCTCATTGAGCGAGCACACCAAGTCGTCCATGGCAGCAATAAACCATTGAGCAAGTGGCAAAAGAGCTACGGGCCGGCACGCGGTCGTTGGCGCTAGCCGCTCAACTCTTCGTCTGTAACCTGACGATTTCCGTCGTCTTATTGCCATACCAACTTCTTGAACAGAGGTTTCATTCTCACCGTCATGGCATCGCCACCTCCTGCTTCCTCTTCCTCCTTGGAAACAAGTATCTTATCGTTGAGCACTGCGCGGGAGAGCTTGGGTCCGCCATATCTCTGGACCCCTGACCATGAGAGTTCTTACAGAGTTTGTTGCTCTATGGGAGAGGCTTCAGCAGGTGCACCTAGTGCCGGAGGTACCTGATACTTTCACTTAGAGGCTAACGACGGACGGCCTGTACTCGTCGGCCTCGACCTATGGGGCAATGTTTCTTGGCTCCTCTAGACCACTGGGTGCTAAGGAATTGTGGGCGCCGCCTAAAGTCAAGTTCTTTTACTGGCTAGTCATGCACGGTCGCTGCTGGACTGCAGCTAGGCGATTCCGCCATGGACTGCAGGACTCGGACACCTGCATCATTTGTGATCAAGGAGTGGAAACTATGGACCATATTCTTCTCGGGTGCGTCTTCAGCAGGGAAGTATGGGCTCTGTGGTTACGCCGTCTACATCTGGATGACCTCGTGCATGTTCACGAAGAAGAGGCGATGCAATGGTGGCTGCGCAACCGGAAGCTAATCCCGAAGCCTATGCGCCGTGGTTTCGACTCCCTATTTTTCCTGATCGGCTGGATGCTTTGGAAGGAGTGGAACGCAAGGACTTTCAACAGGATCGCAACAACGGCGACACAGCTAGTCCAGAACATCGACGACGAACTCAACGTCTGGGTTTTGGCAGGTTACAGGCACCTATCGTCGCTGCAGACGCTGCTTTGATTAGTAGTTTTTGTCGGCCGTTCAGTCGCATATTTGTATTAGTTTCTAATCACATCCTCATGCGAGCTTGGTAGCCTCGGATTCGGTAATCGTGGGATTACCGTATCTGATTAGGTTTGAAACAAACTTTCTACTCCTACTTAATGAAAAACGTGCCACGGCACGTTCGAAAAAAAAAAGTATCTTATCGGTGATCGGTGCTGAGGCACCAGACGACAACTTCCTCTGTACCAGGTACGCACGCAAAAAGGGCGCCCTTAATAATCCTCTGTCTCAGTATCTCCTCATATGACCAGATGCGTTTATTACCCTCATGCATGCTGATTGCTGAGCATGTTCTGCACCATGCGCATCGATCGATGATAGCTGAACAACCAAATTATTTTCGGCAGACGGAAGCACCCAAATCGAAGGCTTCTGCGAGTGGCGAAAACCTGTTATACGGGATCAGAGCACGATATTGCCAAAGATGGCAAACAAGACAGCCCCAGCCGAGACGAGCGATCCAAGCACAGCCATAAGTGCATCTTGAAGATGAACACGCCGGGCCTCAGGTCGCCGGCCGAGCGTCCTCGACGTACCAGCGTCTCAGGGCCGTCTCAACAATTTTAAAGGCCCTTCGGCAAGCCAACGGCAAGGGCCTAGCAATCTAATCTTTTAGGACCAATTTGGCATGATTTTGGCTCCGGTAGCAGCTCATGCGGAGGAGCCCAAAGAGTTGTACCAAACACTTTAGGAGGAGCGCATCCATTTTCTGGTGAATAGAAGAAGAACTGGAGCCATTTTTAGGATTGGAGGACGAGCTGCAATCTGTGATTCTTCCTGCTCGAGTGTTCCGACTTCTCCGAAGGAGCACTTGAAAAGCAGCTAAGCCAAATAAGCCCATAATATGACCATTAATGTGTATAATACTACTAATAAGAGTTAACTTGCAGCATAGGTTGGAAGCGATGAGGAATAGACGAATAGCCAAATATCACAATAGAAAGCGATGGCAATCCAATTCCTAATTACTTGGGCTAAGTGTATGAACCTTTAAATTTTCATTATAATGATCCAAATACATATACTAAGTACTACATACATATACTCATGGGCCCCCTCGTGGCATGGGCCCCCGCCCGTCGCACCTGCTGCCCACCCCCCTAAGGCGGCCATGCAGCGTCTTCATCTTGGATTCGAGGGCAACCTCCCACGTAGTCGGCGACGTGTCATTATTCTCGCCGTCGTTCAGGTCCAGAATGCCCACTACTCCAGCAGGTAGCCCCGCCGCCGCTTACCAGGCGCACGACGGGAGGGTCCTCTCCGTCGCCGGCGTCGGCACCGTATCTTGCGACAACTTCCGTGTCCCCAACGCGCGGTGTGTCCCAGACCTCTACCGACATAAACCTGGTCTCCGTGCAGCAGATTGCTGAATGCGGCTACCTCGTCATGTTCGGCGGCGGCCAGTGCTCTGTCATGGAGCAGAGCTGCGGTAAAATCGTCGGGAAAGGCCGGTTGCACGCCGACGATGGCCCGTACCACCTCGAGTTCCTCGATATCCCACACGACAAAGTCTGTGAAGATAGCACGCCAACATGATATGGTCAATACATACATCTTCCTTGTCACGATATAACAGGGGTGCAGCCTTTCATGCATGTGCTACTCTCTTGTCACAGTATATAGATGTGTGTTCTAAAAAAAAGTATATAGATGTGAATTATTTCCTACAGTATTGTCCTATCGTACATGTATGTATTTATCCCTCTTATCTCTTGCAAGGTTTTAAATCTCCGGCTATAGCTATTTGAGGCAGATCAAGCTATTTGTGTTTATGTACAACTTAGCGGCTATAACCCGCTATAGCTCCATTTAGCCTCCGTTATAGCTTTTTTAGAGGTCATCCGCTAAATACCTTTAGCAGGAGATTTAAAACCTTGATCTCTTGGCATCTACATGTACAGCAAACGTATTTGTGTGTTAACCACTTTAAAAATAATGAGCTATAGTGTGCTTGATGAAATTGAACTTTGCGGATGACGCGCGGCCATGATGTTTGCATCACAGGCTACACTAGAAACAAGTGGTAACATGGAGACCACGATATGGTTCTAAAATTTGAAGCATAAATGGCTACAATTTCCAAACTGAGATCATCTAAATTGAATTTTGATTCCACTATTCTACTCTGAAATAAAACCACACTTAGCATATTTGGAAAATATGATGTAAAAGGACCGATTATTGTAAATGTGATGTAACAGAATTTCGAATACTGATTTGTCCTCCGACAGCTATCTCTTTCTCGCTGAGTTCTTCCCCTTTTCCCTCTTTCGTTCTCTCCGAATTCTATTGCGAACATGCCGCTACCGCATCGGCTTCGCGGAGTAGTGCTTTTAGCCAGCTAAGCGTGGAGCCGAAACTCCCGCGTGAGGAGGAGCCGCACCAAACAGGCACTAATCTGATTTCTCCATCCAAGCCATTACCAGATGATGCATTAGCAGCAGCTTTTTTTTGGCACGCTCAAGAACTGCAGCACGTAGAGACCGGACGAATTCTCCTGTGGAGCGACTGCTTCGCCGACCAGCTCGGGCCCCGCGTACAGCGTCGCCCGGTCTCCATCGAACCACGTGCAGATCCTGCTCTGCCTCGTGAGCTCACGGACGCTGATGAGGTTTGATGTGAGCCCTGGCGCAAGGAAAACACCTGGGATTGTGAAGCCTGCGGCTACCATCTGTATGTCGCCTATCATGGTGACGGGCAACGTGTTGCCGTTCGCTACCTGGATCCTCATCTCCCCGCCGGCGCGTCGCGGAGGCTGGAGAGGAGGCTGGCGTCACCCTGGATACTGGCACCTGAATCCAACAGGAGCTTTGGCCGTGGCGGCGGCGGTGTCGGTGTCGGTCGCGAAGAGCTGCTGCTGCTGCCATTGTCACCACCAGGTGGTGCTGCTGGCTGTGCTGCTGATACGGATGCAGTGTAAGCATACATGTCGTCGATGTTTGCCGGCGTTCCTCTTCCACTTCCACCCCACCCACCACCGCCGGATGATTCAGCGACGGCGAGGGAGGGGAGATGCGAGCGAGCTAGGGCGCCGGGCGGGTTCAGAGCTATCGTGTGGACTGGCAGGGACAGCAGCGGCGCCGCCGTCGCTGTCGCTACTCGATCGCTAGGGTTCGGTTTTTTGCTGCTCTGCTGATCCCATTCGATTTGGTAGAGTCGGGGGATGGTAATATAATAAAGCCTCGCGTGGGCCCGGGTGGTTGTCCTCGTCTTGGGCTCCGTGACTCGGAAAACGCACAGAGGGAAATGCACGATCGAACAGTACATACTAGCAAAAATATGTAGTCCTACATGGGCTGCGCAATATAATCCAGGAGCTCGGAAGCCCAAGACAAGAGTCAAAATCAGCCCACGTGGCCATATAGCAGTCCCGGACTCCACGCAGCGACGTGCACATGTCTGAAATCTTTTGTCCCAATTCATTTACCTAGCAATGACGTGCACGATTCATGTTTGCAGAAAATTGAAGATAGCTGGTCCTTACCACTCGTTTCCAGCTACCCATTTGGACTTCCTTCACTTTATACACAATAATTTTGTGACTTATATATATATCTTTATCTAATAATGCTACAACCAGGGCGTCCGACGCTAATGACACCCATCTCTACGAGTGGCGTGATGTGCACCATAACTTTACCTCATTGTTGCATACGCCGATCGCTTAATAAATAAATAAACAAATTCAACTCCTGGCCGCCTCGCTTTGCTCCGCACGCGCCATCTGCCCAACGAGCTCCTCTCTCTCATGCTTCCCTGCTGCTTCTCTCTCTCTCTCTCTCTCTCTCTCTCTCTCTCTCTCTCTCTCTCTCTCGCTTGCTTGCAACACTGGCGCGCGCCCTCCCCAACCCCGGCGTCCTCCTCCCCCACCCCGGCAGCGCCCCTCCCCCCATCCCGCCGTCCTCACCCATTGGGGCCCCCCAATGCTGCAGATCCGGTGGCCCTCTCCCCCACTCGGCGAGATCCATCGAGGTGGTGCAACAGTGTTGTATGGGAGTATGCATCTCTCCCCCACCCCGGTGTGGTGTGGCGCTGGTGGCGGTGGTGCTCGCGTGCAGCCGCTCGCCACCGTCTTCGACCCTGACGACTGGAGTCAACCGGCCCGACCTTCCCCTCTCTTTTGTTGCATATATATGTTTTTAAGTGTTTCAGGCATTTCAGATGTATGTTGCAATTATTTCATATGGATGTTGCAAAAGTAGATTAGAGGATGTTGCAAGTGTTTTAGAGGCATGTTGCAAGCGTTTGTTCAAAATATTTCATCTGTTTCTAGACGTATGTTGCAATCATTTTGATCTGAATGTTGCATATGTTTTTACTCATATGTTGCAATAGTATGTTCAAAAAATGTTTCATCTGTTTTAGTGTTCTGTTGCAGCAAGTGTTTCAATGTTTCATGTTGCAAGTGTTCTATTTGGATGTTGTATATATTTTCACGCATATGTTGCAAGTGTATGTTCTAGATGTTTTATCTGTTTTAGATATATATGTTGTATTTAAGTGTTTTATGTTGCACGTGTTTCAGGTTGTTCAGAGAGTCAAGGGGTGTCTAGGACATTCCAGAAAGCTTATCCGGAGGGCTATCCATCCCAACAAAATTCATATTCAAAGATTTTTCAAATGTGCTCAACTCCACCAAGTGTTCCAACAAGTCAAGTGTGTGAGTTAGCATTTTTCAAACATTTCGAAAGGCATTTCTCTTGCACCTCACCACGTCACTAAGCGCAATGCATATGCAAATGAGACTCACACTTAGTGGTACTAGATACCATTGTAACTAAAAGATTTTCCCTCTTTATAGTATGGCTATCTATCCTAAACCTGGTCAAGCACTTCTCTACTCAACTTAGACTAGTGAAATAAAATGCCCTACAAATATACCTTTACCTTGCGTATTCCATTCCATCTCTCCAATATTGATACCACACAAGCACCAACCTCCATCAAGCCACTTGTAATCATCACAAGTCTTGCATGGCTTGATCTCAGATGAATGAGATGATCAAACACCTCCCACTCATTTCCTTCAATGATTCATCATCCAAGTGAGATTGGGAGTGATCTTAGTGCATTTGCTTAGAGTTTGAGCATCTAGTGGAACTAAAGATCGTGTGAGCTACGGGATTGCTTGTTACTCTTGGTGGTTTCCACCACCTAGATGGCTTGGAGCAGCAGAGGAGCTTTGGCATGAGTTGGTGATTGTTCGTGGCCACTCCCGGTGATATTGTGACAGGTTCTTAGGCTTATTCCCCGATGGAGCACCAAAAGCTACTCTAGTAAATTGCTCGTGTCAGTGAGTACCCTCATTTGTGTAGGTTCTTACGATGCCTTTCTGTAAGGCTAAGCTTGTGATGCCTATTAGCTCACGAACCACCAAGTGAACGGTCGACACAACGGGACTAGCGTGCTGGCAAGCAAGTGAACCTCGAGAGAAAAATTGTGTGTCAATTATCTCCTTGGAATTCTCTTGGTATTGATTGATTGTCACTTGCCACATTTGGTATAACCTCACTACCACTCTTTTATATTTACTTTCTTATTTACTTATGTAGTGGTAGCTCTAGCTTAGCTAGTGTAGCCTAGTTAAGTAACTAGAAGTAATTAGTTGTTCTAATTAGCTAGCTCACTAGTGTAGAACTAGAGACATAGCTCTTGTGTGCCTAGAGATCATAAACTACCAGAATTGTTGGTAGGTGCTTGCCTTTTTAAGTAGAGCTAGAGCAAAAAGCTTATTCACCATTTGTTGTACTAATCAAATTGTTGTAGTATTTTGTAGAGATTATTATAGGCTATTCACCCCCCTCTAGCCATTTAGGACCTTTCATAGGGGTCCTTTCCTATCTCTCCTCCTACCATACTAGATGTTGTAGGTGAAAACATTCCCATGGCGGGCTACCTTGTCGGCGCTTTTAGTGTCGTTTCCTCCTTGGAGGCATGGCTAGGTATTCCAATTTCGTAGTTGCTCCTTTCATCTATCCATGGTGGTGCCCCAAGCTATGTCGTTTGGTGTCGTCCGACAGGTCATCGTGTTTAAGTTGTTTTAGTTGGGTCGTTTCAACCAAGTTGGAGCAAGTAGTAGCGTGAGTTGTGATAGTTTTTCGGTTGTTGTACCAAAGTCGTGTAAGGATGAGTGGAACACTCTCCTCAGTTGTATGGTTTTGTGCACAGTTTCCATTCAAAAAACTAAGCTGGCACTGCTTTTTTTCCTTTCTTCGTCTAATAGAAATCGTGGCAAAGCTTTTACCATCCTTTCTAAAAAACAATGCAGATCCATATGATCTCATCTTGTATTTGATCAGGATGTTCTTAGAATGTTAACATAGATAAAACATCCTACCCTACTATTGCGAGGACATCTTCCCCTAAATTGGTGTTTCTTTCATTGGTCATGGTTACGATTGAATTTGGACTAATTTGCATTGGACTTTCATGATTGTAGTTTCTATTACATCCTCATAGATATCCAGCTAGAAAAAAGTAGTAAGTCATGCCAAAGAACTCTCACACATACTAAACATGTAACCGAAGCTAGTAAAATTTGCATCCTAATGATAGAGCATTAAAGGGACCGTGACGCCTAAGAGGGCGAGGAGGTGATTAGACAACTTAAAACTCTATTTTCTAACTATGGCCTCTATTTTGTAACCTTAGCAAAACCTATTCAATTAAGTAACTATCTAAATCTGCAACTATAGTTTTGCTAGGTGCGTTGCTATCTCTACCGCAAAAGAGTTAAGTAACCTAGGCTCCAATCCTATGAACTAGCCTATCTACTAAGATTGGAAAGGTAAAGCATATAACTAAGGTAGTAAAGTAAATGCGGAAGCTTAACTGAGATAGAGATCCAAACTCCCATTGACAACTCCAGTAATTTTACCGAGGTATCGAGAAGCGCACAAGCTTTCTGCTAGTCCTCGTTGGAGCCCCTTGCAAGGGCCAAGCTCCTGGTAGAGTAACTCCGTAGATAGCATCGAGCCTTCCCCACGTGCAACTATGTCTCTGGAATGCCTCTCTTGGACTGCTCCCTGCTGTCTTCACTATCGAGCTTCCAGCTGAACCACTATGGGCATAATTCCCTTTGGTCCACAGTCGTGGCCACACTACAAACACGGTTGGTGTGGTTTCGTAAGACTACAAGCCCCTATGAGTACAAAAATGGTGTGCGCAAACACCTTATGAGCAAGAGGTATGCAAACCTCACTAACACTAGGCCTAAACCTATAGCAAGCGCATTTAGCGGTTGTCGCGGGGTCAGAACCACGGCAAGCATTGTTGTTCGAGGTGGTTTCAGAGTGCATGTCTCCGGTGGCTCGGGTGGACTCAAGAACACAAGAATCACATAGGGGACGCAACGGTTTATCTTGGTTTAGGCCAATCGATGCCCGACGTTCAGCAGCTAATGATCCTTATACTCAAGAGCACCCAAAATTAGGGGGTTACAACAGAGTGTAAAGGAGAAAGAGAGAGATTTGGTAGGGAATCACTCGGTGCTGATCCTAAGGTTGCCTCGCCACTGGTGGAGCGCTCCTTCCCTCCTCGTTAGAGAAGAGGAAGACAGCGGATGCGGTGGAGGAGCTCTTGGTGCCCCTCTCTGGGTTGCTCTGCTCTTAGTGCCGAGCTTGAGCAGAATGATGAGGATGTGAATGATTTGTCTTGGATTATCCCACCCGCCTCTTAGGATCTGACATATCCCTTATATACCGAGATAGGTCGGTACATGGCAGTTTGGGGGGCTGAGCCTATGGTCTACATGCGTCGGAGTCCAGAATGGTCTTGCAGCAGTGTTCTAGAGATCGTGGCGATGTCATGGAGCTAAAGAAGTCCCTAGGCATCGTTCGGCCGCTCTGTTCTAACACGCTAAGTGTTAGGCTGTGTCAGCTTGCACCAAACTCCCCTATGTGCACCTTTTGGAGTCTTCTTGGTGGCGAAGGAGGCCGGCTCGAGGGGCTAACATGGCCATGGAGGAGTTTGTCTTCTTGCGTCATGCCCCGTGCGTGACCCTATCGGAGGAGTGGTTGACAGTGTCGAGCTCGTGGGGCAGCACTAGGGAGCCCACGAGCCTTGGTGGCTCGCGGCATGTCTTCTTGTACCTAGGCCTTGACTAGCGCCTAAGGCCAGGAGGAGGCCAAGGATTAGGTCCAAGCTCCTATTGGTTAGGAGCCTAAGGCTCGGTCAAGCCTCGCAGCCCCGAGCGATGACGGCGGTTGTGCTCGGGCTCGACCGATCCCTTTGGCATGAGAGTGTGCGCGAGCGTACCCGATGGGTATAGCCCCTCGAGCCCCCAGGCGATCCTGGAAGGGTCGGTAGGGGTCTCTCGGTCGAGAACCCTTGATCTCGAGGCTTAACATACCCATATGTTAGGATATCGTCAGGAGCCCCTAAGCCCTTCGTGGCCTCACTTGATCGGATTCGTGATGGCGATGAAGGGATGAACTCGATCTTTTGTAGATTGAGCCAGCCATGGTGGAGATGTCTTCCGCTGATGAGAGTGTTATGACCTTCATGGGGACCTTCTGAAGTGAGATGGGGATGCTTGGCTATCGGGGCCGAGCAATGGTGGTGCTGACCCCCTTTTCGACCTAGGTTGCACGTGCTTGTGGCCTAGGTGAGGGTTCGACAAACTCGTTTAGGAGTTGACGACCTTGATCCCAGGGGCACCCTCCTTTTTGGTCTAGGCCTGCCGTGGGTCGGGTGATCGAGAGCATCTAAGCTTTGACTCAAGGCCACCTAATCACCCAGCGCACCACGCCCTTTTGAGGGCTTCGATAGTAGGCCTCGACCCTCTCTAGCCAATCCTTGCAGCCATAGGTCAGGGTGCGGGGAGCACACCATGCTCATTGGGTCCACCACTCAGTGGCTCCCGACCCAACTCCGGAGATTTGGTTGGTTTTGGGGGCATGCCGCCTAGGCTCTCCATCTGGGGAGTTGGCTTAGCCCCCGAGGCCATCGTGAGGCCTCCTTGTCAATGGGCAAGGTGGCTTCTGGGTGCTCTCCGCCTTCTGACATCTTGCGCACGTGGTTGATGGTGCCTGGGCTCCCGCGCCTACCGATGGAGTTATGGCGTGCACTCCCATGCCATCGCACTTTGTCTGGGAGATGGGATGTTGGGCCACGTTGAGCAGATCTGGTGGAGGAGAGGCCATGGCACTTGGTGCATGCAGATCTAGGCCATTGAGAGCGACCGGTGTGCCTGAGGAGAGCCGGATCCCTTCAAGTCCCATGAGAAGATGTGCGTAGAGTGGGCGGCGTGCATGGTGGAAAGTGGAGCGGGGTCTTGACTTGTTATCAATGCCCTCCCTGACTCCACCTTTATTGCGCAACCACCATCACGCAACCTATTTGGGCACATTGCGGGGATTGAAGGGGTGCCTAGCTAGCCCCAGTGGCCCCTTTAGCCGTCGATGGCTAATCATAGGGCCCAGAGCCGCTCACAGCGCATCGACTAGGGCTATAAAGGGGAGCCCCTAGGGGCGCAGCGCCTCTATCCCTTCTCCGACTCCTCTTCTTCCTCTCAGATCCAACTCCTGGTGGCCATGGCGACAGTGAAGTGCGACGCCTCCATTCGAGTGAGCCTGTCTTCCCCCACCCGGCGATCGCTCCCATGAGAGTGGAAGGATTCCAGCGAAGGAGGGGCGACGACATGACACAAGATGCATCTATCGCGTTCCCCTTCCCTAGAAAGTGGAAGGATTCTAGTGATGTATCGCTGGAATTTCCTTCCGCCTTCTAACGGGGGAAGAGAACTACGACGTGTTGGTCGTGGCCCCTCTACCCCAGCGAAGGCGAAGGCTCGATCCCATTGCCGGAGGTTGGCCTGAGCCGCACGCACCGCAGGGCCCCGACCTTGAGGTCGGACATGCCCTACGGTCTTTGCTGTTGTATAGGCGTCAGCCGTTTGAAGTTTTTGCCACCGTATAATGTAATTGAATCATTCCCAATTAATGGAATTACTTCCATTTGTAATCTCATTGCTCATGAGTCATGCTTGACGTTACGACAATGGCCTCGGTGGCCAAGATTGCTATGCCCATGCTGCTAGTGGGTGAGTCCATGAGAACCCTAGGTTTATGGTCGTTCTGTGCCCTAGTCATGTCCCCTAGAGGGGAGATCCACGGCTTCCTGACCAAGCCACTCGTATAGTTTCTGAGCCCGTCTGTCGGTACTTGGGGGCTCACTACCTCCCTTAGTGGATTACTAGGAGCGGCTCGAGGTCAGTACTTAGACATCGCTTGATGGTCAACCGGTTCTGCTTCTGAGCTCTTAGCTAAGGCCTCTGGTGCCTGACCATGAGCATCTCTCATACTTTTAGATGCCTCGGGTGGCCTTGAAGCCCAATGGGCTAGCCTTGAGACCCTCAGCGATGCCCCTTCTGGGGGGCCCCATACCATTGTGCAGCTGGGAGGCGTGATCCGTCTAAGGATCGGGAGAGATAGACAGAAATGAAACAAAATGGATGCAAGAGAATGGAAAGATGACATAGCTGGTAATGTGACGGTCAGGGCCATCCTATTAGCGCTCACCGATCTTTCGCTTGGTCCCCTTGTCGCCCGGCTCATTCCATCCATCCTGACCTCGCTCGCCCAGGGGCTTCTAGTCGCGGCCTTCCTTTAGAGAAAAGGAGCAACAATTGATGAGTTAGTCGTTCTTTCAATGCAGCCGAGCATCTACTGAAGTCACTCAGGAAGAGGAGAATAGTAACTAGGCAGGGAGAGTAGAAAGGTTAGGAGAGCAAGACTTTTATCTTGATTTTTGTTGTTGGAGAGGTAGGCCAACAAAGGAGGTCGACAGGCTTGTCTTGGCTCAAGAGGCAGAGCTACTAGGCGAATGGCTCGACGATGGCCTTCCCTCATAGGGTAAGGTCAGAACTCACCTCAATAGGGTCAGCCCCTTCTATGGGGCCAAGTGCTTGGATGGAGGGACCAGTCGAACCACCGCTGCCACCAGCGGTCCTAGGGGCCTCGCCGACGCTCGGTCGGTCGGGCGTTGCCACCGTCTTGGTTCCTTCCTTCGCCGGGGCCTTTCCTATGTCATGGCTGGAGTCGGTGAGACCATAGGGGGCAAATAGTGTGGCCGCTTGGGTGATGTAGTCCTGCTCGCAGTAGTAGGCTTGCTCAAAGCTACCCTCGACGAGCATCTTCAGCTTCAGGTAGGTGTAGTTAGGGATGGCCATGAACTTGGCGAAGCACGGTCGGGCGAGGAGAGAGTGGTAGACGCCAGGGAAGTCCACCACCTCAAAGGTGAGCGACCCCTTCTAGAAGTTTTCTAGTTAGCCAAATGTGACATTGAGCCAGATGCACCCGAGGGGCATAGACTCCTTCCCCGGGATGATCCCGTAGAATGACACCTTGCTGGGGCGGAGGCTGCTTCGCGGGATGCCCATCCTATCCAGGGTGCTGGCATAGAGTATATTGAGGCCACTGCCCCCATCTATCAGCACCTTGGTGAGGCGTGTGGTGCCCACGATCAGGCTAACCATGAGCGGTAGCGTCTCGGGTGAGGAACACGGTCAGTGTGGTCTCCTTAGTCATAGGTGATGGCTGTCTAGGACCATCAGAGCCACATCAAGGCGGCTAGAGTGTGGACGGTGTTCACCCCCTATTCTGTGATGCGGCGATGTCAGAGGGACTCATGTGCCTAGGAGCCCCCGAAGATCATGAGACAGCGATCGGATTCGGGGAATTCAGCGTTGTCCTCCTTGGTATCATCTGTCGGCTTGCCGGCCTTCGGGGTAGGCTTCTGGGCCTTCCCCTATTGGCCTAGGGTGACACGGATGTAGCCCCAGATGGTGGCGTAGTCCTTGAGGATATGCTTCACCTGCCCCCCATGGAAGGGGCAGGGGGCTTCGAGCGCCTTCTTGAAGGGCTCAGGGCACGCGCCCCTCCCGCGGGGCTTAGGCCTGGCAGCATTGTCGACCACAGCCACCATCTCCTCCCCATGGCACTACTAGTCCTTGGCCCTCTTGTCGTGGCAACGTTGGGCCGAGGCAGAGTTGTCACCGCCATCTCCATCAGTGAGGTGGCCAGTAGCCTTGGCCTTGCCGCTGAAGTTGGCCTAGACAGCCACCTCGTCGGTGGCATACTTGGTGGACGAGCGCCTCATAGGTCATGCCATAGATGAAGGCATCGATCATGTCAGCGTCGGTGATGTTGGGGAGCTCGTTGAGCTTCTTGGAGAATCGCTGGATGTACTCCCAAAGGGTCTCATCGGTCCTCTACCTACAATTGTGTAGGTCCCATGAGTTCCCAGGTCAGGTGTATGTACCATGGAAATGGCCGATGATGACAAAGTAGAGATCACCCCAGCAGCGGATGCTGCCAGGCTCAAGCCGCTCTAGCCAAGCTCTAGTTGAGCTCAACAGAAACAAAGGAAGGTATTGGACGGTGAAGTCGTCGTCTGACCCCTCGGCCCTCATGGCGAGGCGATAATCCTCAAGCCAGTGGCCTAGGTTGGTCTCTCTATCGTACTTAGGGATGTGTATCAGCAGCCAAAATCGCCTAGGGTAAGAGTTCGCTCAAATCTAGGCCCCTGAACGCTAGGGGCTGAAGTGATCTCTGGTGAAGTCCCCGTCCCAGCGCTCTGGCATGCAGGGCTAGGCCTGAGCGTGGCACCAGGCCTAGATGGTGTCATGCACATTGCGGTCGTCGCCGATCCGATTACGTGTGGGCAGACGGCGAGGGGAATGCTCATGCCTTCGCTCCTGGTCTATGGGTGGTCGGAGCTATGGCCAGAGGAGTCACCGTGGTTCCCTCCCATCGACGGGGCATGTGCATCGGAGCATTCCCTATTGATGGTGTTCGTCTGCTGGGATAGCCAAGAGGGCACGACGTAACGCCAGGAGGCCAAACTCTAGGCCTGCTGCTCGAGGGCGACGTGAAGGAGTCACCTTGCCTCGTGTAGCCGCTCGTTGGTCTTTGGGTCTGGCGTGTCAGAGATGTCCTCTAGGCGATAGGCAGTGGCTGCCATGTTGCAGGCTATGTGGGGGGAGCGTAGGGTGCTGGAGCCCCTGTGCGGGCATTGTTGTCATTGACAGGGGACTACACGGCTTGCTGTTGTGCAAGCCCTTGCCTTTGGAGCTTGAGCTATGCCTCGGTGGCCTCTAGGTCCTCCTATCGAGCCTACAAGCGAGCCACCTTCTCCTAAAGGTAGTTCACGTGACTACGGGGACTCTAGTCCGATATCGTTAGCACGGGCGCCTCCTCGATATGGTCCTCGCCATTGATGTGGTAGTACATGCGAGGTGGGGTACAGCAGTCGATGTCATCGGAGTCTTACTCTGGGCCATTCCTCGAGAGGATCTTAAGGAAGGTACGCAGCATGGGGACGTTGGTTGATGAGGTGCTCCAGCTCCCGCTAGAAGGCCGCCGCATTCTAGATCTCGAAAGGCAGGTCTGAGAGGTAGTACCAGAAGTGCTCGAGTGGTGGAAGCACCTCATTAGTGGCGATCTAGTGATGGACGTTGGCCAGCATGTAGAACATCTAGCGACGGTCTAACACGGTGGGGTGTGGACCCAGACCGTGTCGGGTCTGCTGGGCTAGGACCTCGAGATCTGCTCCTAGGAGGCCCGATAGGGTAGGCAGCGTCGGGGGCTCATTGCCCACCGGTAGTGCCACGTTGAGTGGGTGGAGCTCGCCGTACTAGTCGGCGACGTAGGCCAGGCCCCCAAAGTTGAGGACCTAGCCCAGAGCAAAGGTGCCGGCCATGACGAAAAACTCACGAGGGAACCAGACACTTGCTTCAATGATGAGGCGGCGCCGCTTGCTCCGACGATGAGGCAGGTAGCTCCGGCCATAGTAGAGCCTAAATCACACATGACGCGCTCCCCTAATTGGTGCACCAGCTATCGCGGGGTCGAAACCCTGGCAAGCATTGTTGTTCGAGGTGGTGTCAGAGTGCATGTCTCCAGTGGCTCGTGTGGACTCAAGAACACAAGAATCACAAAGGAGACGCAACAGATTATCCTGGTTTGGGCCAATCAATGCCCTACGTCCAGCAGCTAATGATCCTAATACTCAAGAGCACCCAAAATCGGGAGGGTTATAACAGAGTGCAAAGGAGAAAGAGAGAGATTTGGTAGGGGATCACTCGGTGCTGATCCTAGGGTTGCCTCACCGCCGGTGGAGCCTTCCCCCTCGTCAGAGACGACGAAGACGGCGGATGCGGTGGAGGAGCTCTAAGTGCCCATCTCTGGGTTGCTCTGCTCTCGGTGCTGAGCTCGAGCAGAACGATGAGGATGCGAATGATCTATCTTGGATCATCCCTCCCCCCTCTTAGGATCTGACCTATCCCTTATATACCGAGATAGGTCAGGTACATGGTGATTTGGGGGGCTGATCCTATGGTCTATATGCGCCAGAGTCTAGGAGGGTCTTGCAACGGCATTCTGTGACCGTGGAGCCGAAGAAGCCCTACGCGTCGTCCGGCTGCTCTGTTCTGACACAATACGTGTTAGGCTGTGTCGGCTTCGACCGGCCTCTCCTAGGTGCGTCTTCTGGAGACTTCTTGGTGGCGAAGGAGGCCGGCTCGAAGGGCTGACGTGCGGGCCCAGGAGCCCCCGAGCCCCTAGAGGCTGCTGAGGAGTTTGTCTTCTTGCGTCACGCCCTGTGCGTGACCCTATCGGAGGATTGGTTGACAGCGCCACGCTCACGGGGCAGCGCCGAGGAGCCCCTGAGCCTTGGTGGCTCGGGGCGAGTCTTCTTGTGCCCGGGCCTTGGCTAGTGCCTAAGGCCGAGAGGAGGCCAAGGATCGGTCCAAGCTCCCGTTGGTCGGGAGAATAAGGCTCGATCGAGCACCCGAGCCCTGAGTGATGGCGGCGGTTGCGCTAGGGCTCGGCCGGTCCCTTTGGCCTAAGGTTGCGCATGAGTGTACCCGATGGGTATGGCCCCCGAGCCCCCGGATGATTCTAGAAGGGACGGTCGGGGGGTCTCTCAGTTAGGAACCTTTGATCCCGAGGCTTAACATACCCATATGTTAGGATCTCATCAGCAGTGATCTAACTATCCTAAACACTTCGCAAAGCACCTACACTCAAATTTGTATTGCCTTTTTTCCTGATAACTAGCCTAAGCACTTCGCAAAGCACCTACAGGCGGAAAGTTACCCACATAGTACTCAATTTTGTATTGCCTTGTTTCCTGGTAACTTTTTGGAAGCACTAGACTCATTCACACTAGCCTTAGCTGCATCCTTAGAACATGTTGCTTTCTCAAACTGTGGTTGTATAGTACAGTGAGTATCTTCAAATTATGTAATCGAAAAGATGGATCATACCAACAAGCATATGGACACTCTAAGCACAGATAAAGCAACAAATGCAAGGGGATACAGTCGGATTTGCAAACCAACAGGCACAAAGTTTGGTTAGAAATTTAGAAGCAGACTGCTCAAATCACATGTGCAGTTATAAGCACCACTCAACCCACCAAAAATCAATAAAACCATACATCAGGAATACAGTATATGCCATGAATCAAATTCATCAAACAAACATTGTTTACCATGTGCATCAAAACCATATACCACAGGTTCACAACTGTGGCACCAACAGATTGCAAACAGAGAGTCACACATCAAACACAAATTCAGTAGCAGAGCATACAGCTGAAACCAGATTTCACTGGATTATATTTATCACTGCCGAAAAGAACTTTCCAAGTTGCATAAATTAAATGCCCAAGAGGTCATAGGCTCATTCAGTACTTTTTATATAGTCAACATGTAACAGTTAAACCTATGCACAGATACGATGCTCAAAATATCCTAAACCATAGAAATTGCATATACCATATAAACTCTAAGCACAACTAAAGCAACAAATGCAAGAGGATACCGACAAGCAGAAAGTTTGGTGAGAATTTGGAAGCAGAGTGCTCAAATTATGTATGCAGTTATAAGCTCCACTCTACCCACCAAAAAGGAATAACACCAATACACCATATATCAGGAATACAGTATGTGCCAATAGTCAAATTCATCAAGCAAACATTCTTTACCATGTGCGTCCAAACCATATACCACAGATTCACAACTGTCGCACCAAGAGATCGCAGACAGATAGTCAGATATCAGACACAAATTCAGTAGCAGATCATACAGCTCAAACCAGATTTCATTGGCTTACATTATCACTACCAAAAAGGACTTCCCTTCGGTAGCAAAACCAGAACAAGTTGGACAAAGTAAATGCCAAAGAGGCCAGGTTACAGGTTCGTCCAGTACTTCTTATATGGTCAACATGTAACAGTTAAACGTATGCACAGATACCTACCGTGCACATAATATCCTAAAACCATGGGGGAAAGAACTCTAGACCTTAGCCATTTTCCATTTAGGGCTACCATATAAAAGCAAAGCAGTAGCCGACACCACTATCAACCCTCAATGCATTTGAAGATTCCCACCAAGCTCCACACCTAATTCAGCTGAATTTTGAGAAAGTCTACTGCATACTTCCTATCAGGCCTCAAAGGTGCTCTACAGGGAACAGATCCATCACTCTTCTTGTTGACGCGACGCATTCCACCACCAAGCTGAACAATCAGATTGGGATCTTCATAGCTGCCCCACCGACACAACGTTCGCAATGAGCCCTGGGACATACCACACGTCAGGGAGGACCACTTTCTCTGTGTTCACAGACCCTTTGCCACACACCTTCATTCCCTTGCCTTCCCCTGCTTCGACAACTTGGTTGATCACAGGTACCAGGTTGGAGATGAGACTCCGGTCTCCTGTCATGTGGTTGTTAGCATAACTGGCAAGAATGAACCAAGCAGACTCTCCTGCGTTCTCTGGCCTGTCGCTGCTGGTGCCCATGGAGGCGGCACGAGGATCGGACCCACTGGACGATATGACAGCAATGAGTGACAGCAAGTCAGGGGACATAGTAGATTAATTTGAGAGCATTGCAAGAAACAAATTCAAGTTAGGATAAATCAAAAGGTAACAAGTTAAATGCAAGTAAGGAGAAATAAAAAGGTATATTGACTATCAAGAGGTAACATACTAATATTTAGATGCTACATTGTTTCAGATGAATGTGTAATTGCGGAACCAAAATTGGAGGATTTTATAATTTTCCATCTACTAGTTACATCACGATTTAAAATTACTATTTATTATTCTTTATTTATGTTTGCCAGAAATTAATGATTTTTCGTGCATTATGGAAGAAATTGAACAGGGAAGGAAACCACATGAAGTAGCAATTCGTGGGGAAACCTAATCAATCAAGAGAACGGTGTCTCTTCAAACATGTCGTACTCCAGATTGGTTCGAGAAACGATAATGCTTTGACTCGAACATCCGGCGTTTCCGGACGCGGCACATAACAATTCAATTGGCTATGGCGCCCGCACATCCTCCTCCAGTCGTATCTCCATGGTCTTATCCACTCATCGCGTCCGCCCATTCCCACACTGCCTCGCTCCCTCCCGTGACACACGCCTACTCGCTACGCAAGGCTCCGCCGTGCCGCTTATCCAGTCCCACGCTGTTGTCCGCTCGCTCACGCGCCTCTCGCCCCTCCAATCGCGCATGCCGCCGGCTCCCTCCCTAGCCGGCGGCGGCGCCCTCACCCACCCCAGCGTCCTCCTCTCCCACCGCGGCATCCTCCTTTCCCACCCCGGTGGCTCCTTCCTCCACACCGGCGGCTCCTTCACCCACCCCAGCGTCCTCCTTCCCCCACCCTGGAGGCTCCTTCCCCCACCCCGACGTCCTCCTCCCCCACCCTGGTGGCGCCTCTCCCCCCACACCGGCGTCTTCCCCCATCGGGAGCCCCCAATGCCCACAGATCTGGCGGCCATGGCGCTCCCCGTGCCAGGCTCTCTCTCTCTCCAACCTATGTTGCAATTTTATGTTTTAGTTGTTTCAGACGTTTCAGAGGTATGTTACAGTGTATTCATATGGATGTTGCAAAAGTAGATTGGGGGATGTTGGACATGTTGCATATGTTGCAATTGTTTTCAGGGGCATGTTGCAACAGTATGTTTTCGAGCGTTTCAGATATTTCAGAGGTATGTTTCATCTGTGTTTTCTAGACACATGTTGCGACTGTGTTTATCTGGATGTTGCATATATTTCACACATATGTTGTATGTATTTTTATTTGGATGTTGCGTATGGTTGCAATGGTTTTCAAGTGTGTTTCAGGTGTTTTTTTCAAGTGTTTCAGTAGCATGTTTCAAGTATTTCAACTGCCTTCAGACGTATGTTGCAACCGTTGTATTTGGATGTTTCAAAAGTACATCGGGTGTTGCATCTCTCCTCCTCCCACCTTCTGCTACATCATCTCTCCCGGAGCCGGTAGGGCATCCATACGACGCCGCGGCCAGGTCCTTCTGAATCGGAGGCTCTGCACGCCCTTTCCCTCTTGTCGTTCGGGCGGTGTGGGTCCCGCATGCAGCGCGAGACGGGCGCTGCGCTGCACGGTGCTGCAGGGGCCTGCAGAAGGGGGCGCGGAGAAGGTCTTGCAGAGGGAGCATGCCTGAGATGGCAGCGCGGTGGCGAGATGGGGGTGTGGAGGAGGGTGGGACGCGCACGCATGCTGGGCGCTGTTTTTCTGTATGTGGATGCTGTTTTCTGAGGTGCGTCCGGACACGTCCTGGCACCGGACATCTGGGCGCTAGATGTACCATTCAAGAAACAACCAAGTACAGTCTGACGATTTTTGGCACAAGCAAGAATCCTAAGCGCCCAATCAGGGCAATCACTTGCAATGCTGAGACCGGATCTAGGAAACGCGCCAAATACTTAGGCCCTGTTTAGTTCTCCCTGAAATGCAGAATCCATAATCCATAATCAAAATCCCCCTCAAAACCCAAAATGCAAAATAGTTTAGTAGGGTGTTTACTTCCACCCAAAATCCAGAATAGGAACTCAACTAATGACAGATTTGCCATCATTAATACATGCAGATTGCGTCAGGGAGGAAGAGAACAGGGAGGAAGGGAACGAGCGGATAGGGTGGGGGTACCGAGGGCAACGTAGACTTCCAGGCATAAAACGGGCTCAATTTTGGCCTATGGACTCCCAAATGCAGAATCCGAAATGGACCTCATTTTGCAAAAAAAAAAAAAATTGGATGGTGTTTAGATCCATTTGGCAAAATGGTGGCCCAAAATCCAGATTTTTTTGGATTCTGATGGGAACTAAACAGGGCCTTAGTAGTTTTCTATAAGGCACGCAACAACTAGAAAATTTCTAGGCGAGAAAGAACAGTAGTATCAATAGCCGTCACAAAGCAACCGGCGGAGAGGTGGGAGGTGCCATCTCGATGACGGTGAGGCGGCGGCGGCGGCCGTCACAAATCTCTGGTGCGGGGCCTGCTGGGGGAATAATTAATTGCAACAAACCCCCTACATAGCCCTCTTGGTTTTTTTATATAGGGCCATGTTTAGATTGCAAAAAATTGCAACCTGATGAATAGTAGCGTTTTCGTCTTATTTGGTAAATATTGTTCAATCGTGGACCAACTAAGCTCAAAAGATTCATCTCGTGATTTCTAACTAAACTGTGCAATTAGTTTTTTTTTTACCTACATTTAATGCTCCATGCAAGCGGTTAAAAATTGATGTGATGGAGAGAGAGTGAAAAAACTTGGAATTTGAAGGTGATCTAAACAAGGCCTAGATATACAATATGTATAATTTAGAATGGATATGTTTAACTTCTTTTACTTACCGTTTTCCCTTGAAATATTATGTTTCTTTGGCCATCCATGAAAGTTAAGCTAAGATTAATTTACATTAATATAAAATCACCTCGAGCCAATCGATACAATATTTATGAGTATGAAGTTATTTCATGGACTGTAGCTTTTGGAGCATTATCTATTTTCTAGCTGACTAATCTCACCTGTTTATAATACATCATCTTGTTGATTCATTCTGTTTCTAATGGTAATGTAAATTGTGGGTGACTACCATGCCTTGCTGCGGGAATAATTAATTGCAATAAACCTATTTACATGGCCCTCTAGGTTTATAATAAATATAAAAACGTTACTCCTACGTGCTTGGCTATGTTTGCAAAATCCCCCTGATATGCTTCGTTTTTTCTGGCCCAAAACAATATTGCAAACGACATATTTTCGTTGTCGAAAAATGCGAAGTTTATAATTCAAGAAAAGAACTTGAAACCAATTTAATAAAATGTTACAAAATTCAAATTACTTTCCTGAAGTTTCACCAGTATCCAAATAATTTCCTAAACTAACGTTTGGTTCAGTTTACCATCATGAACTATTCCAATTGGTCAAATTTTCACGTTCTAAGTTGGTTTCAAATTTTGCAAGGTGATAGCTGACACCATAAAAACTTATGTGAAAAAAGCACATCATAAATTATTAGTTATGATTTTTAAAGGATGGAAATTAAAACACTACTTTACCTAAATGCCCCTATGTACAGTTGTAGTCAGACTATCTGGTTTGCAGAACGAAAAAAAAATACGAGTACAGTTGTAATCGGCACGGCAATGGCTGCCTTTCAATTCATGCCATGGCCCATCTGTCAGTCTTTACCATCCGTCGAGACTGCTCTGGAAGCCACGCCATGGGTTACTGCATGAGGGTTGCGGCCAATTCTTTTTTTCGGGTGCAGCAGCCCTTTTTTTAGCAGGAGATGGAAAAGACGCCGGTGAGGTTCCGCACCAGTAGACCTCACTAGCTGACATACTCTAGGATTGCAAATTTTTTTAGGACAAATAAATTTGAACTCTAGAATTGCAGCTGGGACTATGGCCTTTGGAGAAAGCGAAAAACTAAATAATATCAAAGGGTTGGACCGACTAAAAAGGTTTGGGTAGTAAATCAAACCCAGCTTGAATGCAGGAGGTTGTCTAAGTATTGGCCAAACTTGTATGGAGTATTTAAACTTTCTCCTAAATGTCTAAGTATTGGCCAAACTTGTATGGAGTATTTAAAGTTTTTGTACTGCCAGTCTGACACGCATGAAAACAAGAATATACATATATATATATATATTCGGCACTCGATTATAAGATACTACAGATACCACATACTTAAGCTTCAGACTCGTCGTAAACCCATCAATTCCTCAACACACAAATAGATTAAATATCCACACATATATATACACCATGCAGGCCTTTACTCCCAGTTATGTTAGTATACACGGTTACACCAACACTCATTTCTAAGATCAGATAAATTGCACAGTGGCAAGCACGTTAGTCACCTGAAATTCTAGCTGGCCTTTAACCATTGGGTATGGCATCTTTACTCCGGTGGTTATCCCCAAAGCACGACTTGTAAAATCCACACGCACTGCAATCTAAATGCGCAATTGCCGACCTGCACATTTCATCAAACACCATGACAGCACTGCAGCAACCAAAAAAGGGAAGAAGAATGAATATCTTACGTGCAACATGACACAGACCTTCTCGATGCCGGCATGCACTGCAGTGGCCTCGCCTAGCCGCCTGAGCCCTGGAGCGCGGCGATGCAGCGCCTCCTCCTCCGCACGGGTTCACGTTAGCAGCGCTGCCGGCGTGTCCTATAGTTCCCGTGCCTGCTCCTCGGCGTGCAGCCGCCACCGCTGCGTCGTCCTCCCCGCCCCCTCCCTTTCTCTCCCCCCATCCCCCTCACCTTTGCTCGCCTTGCCCCTTCTCTAGGCACAACCATCGGGGATGTGGTGGAGGGAGCGGCGCCGGCCAGATCTAGAGGAGGGAGGTGGCGCCGGCGAGATCTAGTGGAGGGAGGTGGCGTCAGCCAGACCTGGATGGAAGGAGGAGGCGGTTAAGGAAGAGAGGTGGCGGTGGCGGCGTACAAGGAGGGAGGTGGCGGAGTCGCGGAGAAGAGGCCGCTCTGGGGGAGAGGAGAGAGAGAGGGGACGAGAACGGGTGGGTGAGAGGGATGGTTGGACGGGAAAGGGCAAGAGACTGGAGTCCGGACTTCTCTCTTCGGTCCATCGGATTGGATAATTTTTTTGGGTCCGCGGTCAGCTACGAGTGACGTATTTCCTCTGTACGAGTCTCTGGTAGTAGTTCTGGTTACCAGATACGCGTCTACTCGAAACGAGTCACTGAAAACTTATATTAGTGACGCGTTTTGTTCCCCAGCCATGGTGCGACATCTAGTCAGTGACTCGTTCTGTTTATCCGCGTCACTGATATCATATTAGTGATGCATTTCAATTCTAAGTCACTGACTAAGGTGTCTCCATTGTGCTGTTTTGGCATAGTGGATCTTTTGGTGATTACCTTTAATAAAAGATAAAAAGGAACATAACGTCATAAATTTTAGTGTACTGGGATCTTTGCACAGTACGGAAATCTGTCCTAGGTCTAGCACAAATAATTTATAGAGATATAGATGCATTTGAAAGCGTCAGGCTTGACAACTTCAAATTGGTGTGTGGTAAATGGTTCACAACTGCTGCATTTTCAGTCTCAGCCAAGCTGCTTCACTCAGATGTCACCTGACTACCTGAGTTGAGATTATGTCATGATACAGCTGGATAGTCTACTTACATGTTACAAGAGCAACAGCAAGCAGCTTGACCCAAAAGGAACCAGCTAAACTAACAACCGCAAGGGAAACTACTAAGCACTAGCAATCTTAAAAGTCGCATCACATGAGTTGGAAGCTGAGAGCTCAAAATTAGTGTTGCCTTCTCTATTGGAGATAACTGCATTGGGAAGTTTCAAACTTCCAGAAGTTACAAAATGCCCAAGTGCCATTCACCGTGTGGGGAATTGGGAGTGCTTCAGAATAACGTCTCAATCACACTAGGCAAACTATTTCCTTCAGATTACTGTCACTTGGGTTCTAAAACTCTAGCTGGACAATACTGTGTGTCTTCATATTATCCCCGTTCGGCTTAGCCTATATTTGGCTTGTTTGGCTTCTTTTTTCAGCTGAAACAGTGTTTTTCTCTCACAACAATTCAGCCATAACAGTGTTTTTCAGCCAATTTCAGCCAAAATTTTGCTAAAAAATTGGACTTTCTAATAGACATGAGCAAAAAACAATAGAGCCACATTGAAAAGGCTATGCGCAGTTAAATCAACAAATGCAGTCAGGCTTTGTCAAAAAAAACAGATGCAGTAAGGCAAGAGCGGGGGAATTACTACTACAGCTGTTCCTGGGCCCACTTTCCTACCGAGTCAGGCAAAATACATTGTTGACGCCCTTACAAAGGTTGCGGCAAATGGCTTGAATAAGAAATCAGTATCAAATCACAACAAACATATCTTAATATTACTAATTAGAGGCCCCAACGAAGCCTCACGTTAATTCTCATCAGATGTACTATAAAAAAAGATAAATGATAGAAATTCTCACGTTAATCAGATATATAGGCTGTACCGATCTGTAACCATTAGATCTATTTTATTTCTAAAAAATTACACACCTCTTCCATTATTATATAGATAAGAAGAAGGGAAAAAAGATAAATCTATTATATTAAAATATTCGTACACTAAGAAAGAAAGAAAAGATAATAAATCCACGTTAATTCTCATCAGACACGCTATAAAAAAGTTAAATGCTAGAAATTCTCACGTTAATCAGAAACATTTGGCCATTAAATCTACAGGCTCACACCTTTGCCATTATTATATAGATAAGAAGAAGGAAAAAAAAGATAAATCTATTATTTTAAAATCTACGTATACTAAGAAAGAAACAAAAGATAATAAATATATTATTTTTCCCTACCACGTAGTTTCCGGCCGGTAATGGAACAGCTTGAAGGGATCGTCGTGGGGGATCTGCGCCCAAATACGTCTGTGCCATAGCCGGATAGCCTAAAATCTAGGTATCGAGAAAATCAATGGACTACCAAACAAGGTGACAATTTCTATCAAGCACGTGAGCATGCGCATGGATGAAGCCAGCGTCCGGCCGTGCAACGACCACCGACGCTTGATCCAGCTGCATGGAGGGGACGGAAGGACGGGCGTGGCAGCATGTGTCAGCATTATGCGGATGAAAGGATGGGCCTGAGCGGATGTTTGTCAACGCTGCCGCCATCTACTTCATCCATGTCTAGATAGAGATCGACGGGGAGACCAGCTCAACATGGTAACAGGCAGCGGCTCATCTACAGGAAGCAAGGAAAAGAGACCGGTGGCGCGGGAACACGCAGGCGGCAGATGCCACAACCTCAGGCGTCCACGGCATCAACATCAACGCTGGCAGCGGCCGCACCTATGGACTAAAGGTGTGGTCATCTCGCTAAATCGTCCCATAGTTACATTTAAATTTCTCTCCTATGACGTACTAAATTTGGCCATCTTGCTAGATCCCATAATTACTCCCTTCATTCTAAATTATAAGTCGCTTTGACTTTTTCTTATAGATTTTGCTATGTATATATTGCATACTAAGTTTGGATTCAATTACCCATAGTTCGCATTATGAAAGATAATGCAATGTAATATATACCTATATAATTTGTACCTAAATTATCCATCTCAACAGTTATAAAAAAATTAACAAAAATCTCTCAAATCTACATGTAAATGCTAATATAAGCTATTATGAAAAATAATTCAACATCCATAAGTACAATATATGCACAAAGCTATTTGAAATACACACTTCTGCCAATATGAAGTTAAAACTATGCATAAAACTATGTTCCATTGTATTAGGAAAGGATCCATTAGGATCGTATGCATTAGGAAAGGATCCATCAGGATCATTTGTATATTAGGATAGGATCCATCAGGACCAATCATAACCTAGCTTCCTTGTGTTGTAATACCTTCCTTGTACCACATGTTGACTACGGCTATATAATGACAGGCACCCCCCCCCCATTGGGTGTGGGTGTGATTCTCATATCTTTCTACATGGTATCAAAAGTCCGGACCTAGGTCCACTCACCCCACCGTCCCTCTCTCCCCACTGCTGCGCCGCCCACCCAGGGCCGCACCCTCCTTTCTCTTTGCGCTGCCCATCCAGGGCCGCGCCCTCCCTCCTCTACTGTGCCACCTAGCCAAGGCTGCGCCCTCCTTTCTCTTTCTGTTGCCCATCTAGGGCCACGCCGTCCCTCCTCCGCTGCGCCACCTAGGCAAGGCCGCGCCCTCCTTTCTCTCCCGCCCCAGCCGGCGGGGCCGGTCTCTCCTGCTACGCCGCTGCCACCCCCACTCCCCTTCCAGATGACGACCCCTCCCCAGCCAGCCAGCCCCTGGGTCTGCTTCTCCCCATAGGGCGAACAACAGCTGCAGTGGGGCAGTCAGCCCGCCTGGCACCATGCGGGTGCCCCCGACGTTCTTGGCGCCTTTCCGCACTCCGACGGCGCTACACCTCCACCAGCTACTCCTCAGTCGGGCGACGGTGGCTGGAATCAAGCCAGCCTCATTGCCGCCCTGAACCAGATGACGCTCTAGGGTTCCAACCCCTGTGTCCTCGACACTGATGCTACCACGCACATGTCTTCCTCGGATGGTATACTCCTTTCCCATCTCCCTCATTCTGATTCCTTCAATACGGTCGGCAACGGTAGCACCATTCCTATTTACTGTCGTGGTACATCTACCTTGTCAGCAGCCAATACTACCTTCCACCTTAACAATATTCTCGTTGCTCCTGCTCTCGTGCAAAACCTTTTTGTTCGCCAGTTTACTCGCGACAACTCACTACTGGACGCAGGGTCTTTGCCGAGGGCCTGAAGCCCTCGGCAAAGGCTCTTCAGCCGTCGGCGAAGGATTTGCCGAGGGCAGCCCTCGGTGAAGAACCCTCGGGAAAAAAAACGCCGGCGAAGGACTCTTTGCCGAGGGCCTTTTATCGGGCACTCGGCATAGTATTTGCCGAGGGCTAACGGCGGCCCTCGGCAAAGTAAAGTAGTCGTTAGGTTCGCGGTTATTTTCCACGGTGTCTTTGCCGAGGGCTGACATATAGGCCCTCGGCAAAGAGCTTTTTTTTAATTTTTCCTGGGAATTTCTTTGCCGAGGGCTATGGTGAAGGCCCTCGGCAAAGAGCTTTTTTTAAATTTTTCCTGGGAATTTCTTTGCCGAGGGCTATGGTGAAGGCCCTCGGCAAAGACCTGTTTTTAATTTTTCCTGGGATTTTCTTTGCCGAGGGCTATGGTCAAGGCCCTCGGCAAAGACCAGTGAAAATTTTCAACATTCCACCTGTTTCTTGCTTTCCATGCAGACAAAAAATATATATATATATTCAACAGCAGAAATATCCCACAAATATCACAATCATCACATATATCTCACAAATATCACATATATCTCACAGATATCACATAGATCATCACATGTATCATCACAAGTCCAAATTCAACAATTCCATAAGTCCACAATCTAACTCAAGTGTCAAGTCCACAAGTTCAAATCCGACTGAGGCTGGCCAACCTCTCCAACCGTCTGGCCTCTGCGTCACCAACCTTCCCAACCGTCTGGCCTCTGCGTCGAGGGTGGTGTAACGAAGCCTCCAGAATCAGGTGACGCACGAGGGGGGTTATTGGAACCCGCCGACTGAGGCTGCACAAACAATTATATGCTTATGTGAGATTGCAGTAATTATTCTAGGACTACAGTTTTAGTATTTAGACAGAAACCTATCAAATTTTTTATAGCTAGTGTTGTCTGGGTTTCTATGTCATACAAGCAAATCAGTAGCTAGTGTTCTCTGGGTTTCTATGTCACACAAGCGAGAAGTGAACTTTAACGCTTACAGGAGTAGCTGCAAACGCGTGCGGCACCTGAGGCGGAGGAGCTGACATCTGCACAGGCACACCCGTCTTCTGCCCAAGAGCTTGCATGATTTGCATCATTTCTCAATCCTGACCTCCTGGGCCTCCCGAGCGGCCTGCTCAGCCTCCAGCCGAGCAGTGAGGGCCATGATCTGCGCCGTCTTCTCGTTGTTCTGGGCCTGCAATATTGCACTCCAATATTTCAGTAATGCAAAACTAACTCAAGTGTGAGAATATTAATTTACGACGAGTAAAACAAGAATTACCTCGAGCGCATCGACCCGCTGCAGTGTCGGAGTAGGCCGTGAGCGTATGGGCTGGCTGGAACTCGTGCTCTGTGCTCGGAGCTGGCTCAGAGTGGGAACAGTGGTGGGGTCGATGGCGGCGTTCGCAATCCACGTCCGGCCGTGCTTCCTGCCGCCACCGAGCCTCATGATGGCCTCGGCATCAATGGGCTCGGTGCGGACGTCGTACTCTGGCCCGTGCCGCTGCTGTACCGCCGACGTGTACTCCTAGACTTTAGTGTACACGTTAGGGTCGGAGTATGCCTCGCGAGGGGCAGCCGGGTCCCAGGTGACGTCGCCGGCCACCCTGGTCTGGTGGGACATAGCCCACGCCATGAACATCGAGACATCCTTGTCCGGGTGCGCAGCCTCCTGCGAGAAAGGCGGCAGGTGGTGAGCAATCAGGCATACGTTAAGCGTGAAACTAAATAGAAGAAAAATCACTTACATATGCCGATTTGAATCCGGGGAGACTCCTGCTGCCTTGATGGTGAGTGGCAGCTGGCCTGAGCATACGCAGTGCCCGCTGAGACTCGTGCTTCTCTATGTAGGCCGGCGTGAACCACCTAGCCACGATCATTGTCCAGGCGTCGGCATGCGCTCGGCACCACCAGGGAATCACCTACATGTCAACGAGTGTTTGACATATATGAAGATGAAATTGAACATATTTAATTCAAAAACAAAACAATATCAATGTTATTCATGTACCTCAAGGTACTGCTCCTGGGTCAGCGTCATCTGTCGAGCCTCCCTCTTGGTGACTGTCATTCTACGAGCCGACGCGTAGTAGTCTATGTGGGCCTGGACGCGCGCCTCGTGAAACATGTCGGTGACATACTTCCTACAGGCTGCATGCGCCACACGATCAGCGAGGCCCTCGGTTCCTTCTTTGGCCCTGAAAAACCTCTGCATAAAAGATGATATATCCAATCGTTATTTGAAAAAAATAGAATTCAATGTGAAGGATTGATTAATGTTGTGCGAGAGGAACTTACCCAAAACTCAGCAAGTATCCGCTCCTGCTTGTTGCGGTACTGGTCGTCCTCGCCCAGGGCGTACCTGTCCCACATGTAGGCTGGCTCTCGGGCCTCCGACGGCAACTCCACAATGTCGGGGAACCACTTCCGACACAACACACCCAAGACGGTCGCGGGAGAGCGCAGAGGAGTACCTAACAACACCTCCCAAGCCCTGCACAAGTAAGAAGAAAATTTATCAGTTTCTCTTTCGATTTCAAACATATCATATGAAGTAGTTGTGATATCATTTACATTTACTTACTTGGGCGGCACAGGGCGAAGCACTAGATGGTTCTGAGGAAGCGGAAACGAAGGGAGCGTCGCCGGGCCTCGCTGGTAGACACCCGACGCCTCGCCTCCCTCGTCCTCGGGCGCCGCACCCTGCTCCTCCTCGACCTCCTCCTCCTCCTCCGTCGGTGGCACGGGCTCAGGGGGGCTGAGTCCGCTGCCTCCTACCACTGCCTCCTGTCGTCTGCCTCCCCCTCCTCCCGTGGCCTCTTGCCGTTGTCCCTCGTCCTCCCGCTGCCTCCTGCAACTGTCCCTCGCTTGCCTCCCCCTCCTCTGGCGGCCTCCTCGCGTAAGTCGAGGGTGTGTCACGTCGTGGCCGGCTACTCGCCATCTTTGATCAATCACCTGCACGCACGAAGAATGAACAAGACTTGTTAGTACACATATTAGAGACTGAAAATAAATAAACAAAATATAAATGAAAATAAATAAACAAGACATAGTATTACATGTATTACGAATAATCTTCATGATTGGGATTATAGGTCTCGTCATCACTGTCAACATTATCCAAATAGGCAACACTATCCGAAGGTTCTATGTTATCGTCCTCGTCACTTGCTACAAGTAATCGCTCAAGCATTTGTATGTCCTTGGCATTTTGCACCACATCTCCATCGTCCTCGTCATCAACTGTTTCGTTGTCTACACCCATGGTCTGCTTGTCCACCCTTCTCCTGTTGTCACAGTGGCTGCACGGACACCAAACTAGAGAATGCCCTTTAGCTACACCCTCGCCAAATGCATGTTTCAAGAAGTCATCTGTCCTCTTCACCCAATCCACGTCGTAATCGTTTCGACTTCTTCGCCCCGTGTACATCCACTGACGGTCCTCCATCCTTTGACAAATACATCACCGAGTAACGTAACCATCAACTGCACCTAGCCGGTGTTCCTACTGTCTAATAGGTGAGGATAGATCCTAATCCCACCCGCGTATGCGTAGATGAGGTCAGTTTTCATGCTCCGCTCCTATCCGAGACAGAATTTCGGCAGCACCTCTCTGATGTTCTCCCAATACACGTCCTGCAAAGAAGTTTGTGTATTCGGAGAACAATGGGGAGGTGCTGCCGAAATTCTGGCTCGGATCGGAGCGGAGCATGGAAACTGACCTCATCTACGCATACGCGGGCTGTCCAAAAAATGTGGACAATCCGAAACAGATACGGTCAGATACACACAGTGATCTGCATGCCTCCAACCGTATCTCTTTCGGACAGGAGACGCCTAACTGGTTTACGCAGTCTACGACAAAGATACAGGAGTAGAGGTTGTTTATACCTAAGGTGGCGGTGGAGACAGGGTAGCGGGGCAGTGGCGAGTCGGGGCAGTGGAGAGTCGCAGCGCCGACGAGGACAATCGACTACTCTGAAGCTCCTTTGACGTCCTTTGCTCTGCAAAAAAAAGGGTATAAGTTAAAAATTTCGGCAGAACCTCCCCTGTACGGGGAGGTTTCCAAAACCTGCAAAAAAAATCGGCTCGATGGCCAACACCCACATTCACGACCCAATGACCTACAAGGAGTAGAGTTATAGATTATGCACTCTGCAAAAATAAGATATTATCTTTATACACAAGGCAGCCATATCAGTACTTGCAGGACACAACTATAAAATCTGTACAGACCTCTTGCACTCGTTTTGATGTAAATTAGAGACAAATAGGAACAAACAACATGAGGGACGGTATGTGTACTTGCAGTTCCCAGTTAGCTACTACAGAATGTATTTGGAATAAAGGGAAATGGAAAGAAATTCAAAGGAATTGAATGTAGCAAGAGACAACTACTTGTAAAATCCACCAAGAGACATTGTCAGTGTGGTCTGCTTAGTCTGGACTATGGAAAACAGACATTGGCCCATTATTTTACTTCGAACTCTTTTCATTTCACTTCAAGTCTGATACTTCTTAGATAAAGATATGTTGGTACAGATATTTTTGCAAGTCATTCATTTTTCATTCCTTTCTTTCCTTGTTAAATTGATCAGATACTACCTTAACTTGTTAAGATCTTTTGCTATCTTAAGATTGGTAACAGGAAAAAGAAAAAAACAGTTGCACAAATGACTTTTTTTCATCCTATTTGATTATCTGTTAACAACACTAGTGTTAGTGTGACCAGCATCTGTAAATCCTACAAAAGGAGCAACTACTTTTGTTTCTTGTAGTTCAAGAGCCAACTGAGTAAGATATCGAAGTACTACTATAGCTGCTGCTTTAGCTGAGCACAAGCGTATCCATAATATTGCATAAATGATAGATGCAAATATTTGCACACAATTACCCTTGCGATACTTCCCTGCAAGCATATTAGGAACCGTTGCTGTAAATTGGAGTGTATGGAGCAAAAAAGGGAGTTTTGTAATTAACAATGTGCCGTTACTCGCAAAAAAAGGGAGGGAAAAGCTACACATAACATCAGTCTGAAATTAGACTGGCCGGGCAAGCAGTAACGTGAGGAAACACAAAAAAACAGGAGCAACTAAAGGCTATTGCTGCACAATAGAAGCATGCACAAATGAGACGCAAAGGCAAAGCAAGATATACCTACAAAAGGGAGAAACCTGAACTGTTGGCCCCCATCTGTAGGTACAGTAGCAGCACCTGAAATCTGAGGGCAGGAGGATGGTGAAGATGACAATGAAGTTTTGACACGCTCACAATTGCAGATTCTACCTACTTGGCCAACAGCTAAAAAGCCAAATGAAAAATATCAGACTTACTTTTTAAAAAAAGGGCCCGCCCTTCATCAGACTTACTTTTTAAGATAGAACAAATTAATTTATGCCACTATAACAGTAATTAAGAAAACAAAAACAAAGAGGAGGGCAAATAAAATGCAGTTGGCTGCTGCTTCAGGTCACAAGCATGTGCTAATATGCAGTTGGCTGCTGCTTCAAGTCACAAGCATGTGCGGCAGGGTAACAGGTATATGTGAAAGTTTGTTAAATACTCGACAGCGGAGAACGGTCAGCTGCCAAGCATAGAACCAGAGATGATGCACAATTAAGTTGATAAGTATGTCATCGCCGTGATGTAATCACAAGCTATTGGTGAGTCGTGCAAGCAATACATGAAAGGGAAAGCTAGCAGTCATAATTTGCAGCATGGAAGACACAATGAAGGTGAACAGAGTTCGGACCAAATAATCACAGCAGGAAGCTTATACTACCTGAATAAGGCGAAGGGGACAGGGGGTCTCAGATCCAGCCAACAGACATGGATGGTATGGAAGATTCGGGCATGATCTGAAATTTGTGAGGAGCATGGTTAGACTAAGAAGAACCTTTGTGTGTAGCAGAAGGGTAAATAGGCAAACTGGACCCGTTATGAACAGGCGGCTCACCGTGGAGTCGATGTACTCCACGAACGGCTCCCAGTACCTGTGGTAGAGCTGCTGCGACCAGTCGTGCGGCGGCCTCGGCGTGCACACGCTGTATATCTTCCTGCGTCAAGGGGACGAGAAATGTAGATCAGAGCCGGATCGAGATGGGAAACCCTAGAGCTGCCGCGAAGGAGATGGCGGAGGCGAGGAGACGCCGGTTGACGCACCGAGGACGGCGGCACCGTGCGCGTAGAGCACTGCGAGGAGCAAGATCTAGGAGGGAGAGGGTGCGGAGGGCGAGATACTGCGGTGGGGCGAGCGGAGGCGGCGATGCGGCTGTGGGGCGATGGGCCGCCGCCGTCCGCGCCGAGCACTGTGAGGGTCGCGAGGCTCCGCGCCCAGGACGATGTGCCGGCCCGTGGGCTGCAAAGGCGGACGCGGTGCTTGGCAGCAGTAACCTCGCCGGGGGCGGGGGCGGCTGCGGCGCTCGGTGGGGGTGGGCACGGTGCGGAGGAGGGACGAGAAGCGTCGGGAAGGAGCAGAGAGTGGGGAAGGAAAAGCAGAAGCTGGAGTATTTTTTTTTAATTTTCTTTGCCGAGGGCCAGTGGCCCCATGCCCTCGGCAAAGATCCCCTTTGCCGAGGGCCAGGCTAAGCCCTCGGCAAATTTTTTTTTTGGTTTTTTTAACTCAGTTTTTTGGTGGTGCTATAATACATTATTTAAAACTCAATTTTAAAATTTGGGTCAATTTTGACTTTTTTTTGATATATTTCCCTAATTTATTTCTTTTCGTTGATTTTTTTTGAATATTTCAAATTTGAACTGCAGGTGGATGGAATAATGCAATTTAGTGATTCAAAAAATGTTATTCATGGTATTTGGTGTATGTTGAGTCCCTATCCACGAACTCGCATCAAATTTCGGGCATCTTCTTCACGTAACATGACGAGAAACTTGTCGAAAAAGTGTTTTTAAATTATATAAAATACATACGAAGTCCAAAAATCACGAAACTTGTCGAGGTGTCATGTTATCGCATGTGTAGGCTGTGGTAAAAAATTGAGAAGATTTCGAGCGAGTTGCGACGTCGGATGCCTGAAACCCAGACATCTCCACACGAGGGGGACTAAATGTGATGTGGATATGTCTGGGTTTCAGGCATCCGACATCGCAACTCGCTCGAAACCTTCTCAATTTTTTACCACAGCCTACACATGTGATAACATGACATCTCGCCAAGTTTCGTGATTTTTGGACTTCGTATGGATTTTATATAATTTTAAAACACTTTCCCGGCAAGTCGGTCGCCATGTTACGCGAACAAGATGCATGAAAATTTGATGCGAGCTCGTGGATAGGGACTCAACATGCACCAATTAACATGAATAACATTTTTCGAAACACTACATTGCAATATTCCATGCACCTGCAGTTCAAATTTGACATATTCAAAAAAAATCAAAGAATCAAAATAAATTAAGGAAATATACAAAACAAAATCAAAATTGGCCTAAATTTTAAAATTGAGTTCAAAACAATGTATTGTAGCACCACAAAAAAACTGGGCTAAAAAAACCAAAAAAAAATTGCCGAGGGCTCTTTGCCGAGGGCCTGACCCGTGGCCCTCGGCAAAGAATTTTAAAAATAAAAATAAAAAATCTTTGCCGAGGGCCTGGTCTGAGGCCCTCGGCAAAGACTTAAAAAAAATTGCCGAACCTTTGCCGAGGGCCTAACGGGTGGCCCTCGGCAAAGTTTGACGGGAAATGGCCGCCGTGACCAAACGGGCCTACTTTGCCGAGGGCATCTTTGCCGAGGGCCTAGGCCCTCGGCAAAGATTTGATTTGCCGTGGGCCTGTATTTGCCGAGGGCCGTACCCTCAGCAAAGACCTCTTTGCCGAGGGCCGTTCTTTGCCGAGGGCTCCTGTGTCTGGCCCTCGGCAAAGAGTCTCTTTGCCGAGTGCCCGATATTTGGCCCTCGGTAAAGCCTCAGGCCCTCGGCAAAGTACGCGTTTCCAGTAGTGACTCATGTTGTATTGAATTTGATGCTCTAGGTTTTTCTGTTAAGGACCTACAAGCGGGACGTTCGATTCTTCGCTGCAATAGTGGTGGGGATCTCCACACCATCTCTCCCGCGCCACCTCCCATCTGCAGCCTCGCCACCTCGTCCATGCTTTGGCATCACCGCCTAGGTCATCCTTGTCCTTCTACCCTCGCCACCCTACAGAGCATATGTCCGCCATCTCCTGTAATAAGCTGTCGCGGTCTTTGTGTCATGCCTGCCAACTTGGCAAACACACCCGGCTCCCATTCAGTAATTCTACTTCTACCACTAGCTCTATTTTTGAGTTAATTCATTGTGATGTATGGACATCTCCAGTTCTGAGCATCTTCGGGTTCAAATATTATCTAGTTTTGCTTGATGATTATTCTCATTTTTTGTCTTTTCCCTTACGCCACAAATCTAAGGTTCACCGCCATCTTGTTGAGTTTATCGCTTTTGCCCGTACATAGTTTGGCGTCACCCCGAAAGCAGGCTGATAACGGTACTGAGTTCGTCAACCGTGCCACCACTGATTTTCTCTCCAGTCATGGCATCACCTTGCGCCTCTCGTGCCCTTACACCTCTCAACAAAATGGCAAAGCTGAATGCATACTCCGCGCCATCAACAACAACATCCGCACCTTGCTGCTCCACGCCTCCATGCCACCCCCATACTGGGCGGAAGCCCTGGCAACCGCCACCTTTCTGCTCAACCGGCATCCCTCCGCATCCATACAGCATGCCATCCCCTACCAACGTCTATGTCAGCAGCTCCCGGATTACTCTTCCCTCCATGTGTTCTACTGCCTCTGCTACCCCAACCTCAGTGCCACGACTACCCACAAACTCTCCCCTCATTCGACTCCCTGCGTGTTCCTCGGCTAGCCCTCCTCCCACAAAGGTTACCGCTGCCTGGACATGGCCACTCAGCATGTCATCGTGTCCCATCACGTCGTGTTCGATGAGTCCGTGTTTCCTTTTGTTGCAGCTCAGTCGGCGGCCTCTGTGCCGTCATCACTAGATTTCTTGATGCAGGGTCTCTCTTCACCATCAGGAGCTCTGCCTACGGGTGTCGAGTGACCGCGTGCACCTTCGGTTGCTCCCTCCTGCCGTGAGGCTGAGCAACCCGATCTCTAGGACCCGGCGATCATCTTCGCCTGGTCGCGCCACACCTCTGGGTGGGCCTTCGGCCATCGTGGACCCGACTCCATGTCTAGGCGGGTTTAGCCGCTTTGGAGTCACCTACCAGCGACGTCCAAGGCACCCTGCTTCATCGACTGCACCAGTGGCGCCCCATGCACCGCCCGTGGCGCCTCCCGCGCCTACTGCGCCCACGGATCAGGCGCCCCCTGCAGCAACAACGGTGCCCTCTCCTGCACCCATGCAGCAACAACGATGCCCTACCATGCCTATGGCGCCCCTAGAGCCTCCTGCTACGCCCTCGGCTCCACCCTCGCACCCGGTGACACGGCTGTAGACAGGCGGTCTACGTCCGGTCGACCGCTTTGGCTTCTCCGCCACGACGGCCTCCCCGATTTCGGCCAACTATCATAGCGGCCTTACCGACCCCAACTGGTGTGCTGCAATCTTAGCGGAATACGATGCTCTCATTGCCAACGGCACCTGGTGCCTGGTACCTCGACCGCCTGGTGCCAATATCGTCACCGGCAAGTGGCTGTTTAAACACAAGTTCCACTCCGATGGGACTCTGGCTCAACACAAGCACGCTGGGTCGTCCGTAGCTTCTCTCAACACATTGGCATCGACTACGATGAGACCTTGAGCTTG